>NC_134485.1:72184511-72316787 GCF_040206685.1 Ascaphus truei | reverse complement strand
CACCGCCTACTCAGGTCCTTGATCAGCTTGGCTTACACGCACGCACTCCCTCAGTCACGCACGCACGCACTCCCTCAGTCACACAATCTCTCACGCACTTCCTCAGTCACACAATCTCTCACGCACGTCCCTCAGTCACACAATCTCTCACGCAACTCCCTCAGTCACACAATCTCTCGCGCACGTCCCTCAGTCACACAATCTCTCATGCACTCCCTCAGTCACACAATCACGCACGCACTCCCTCAGTCACACAATCACGCACGGCACACGCACACGCACTCAGTCACGCAGACGCACTCAGTCACGCACACGCAGACGCACTCAGTCACGCACACGCAGACACACACGCAGACACACACGCAGACACACACGCAGACACACACGCAGACACACACGCAGACACACACGCAGACACACACGCAGACACACACGCAGACACACACGCAGACACACACGCAGACACACACTCAGACACACACTCAGACTGACACATACACACACACACACACACACACACACACACACACTCAGACAGACACACACACACGCACACACACTCAGACAGACACACACACTCAGACAGACACACACACTCAGACAGACACACACACTCAGACAGACAGACAGACACACACTCAGACAGACACACACACATACACACTCAGACAGACACACACACTCAGACAGACACACACACTCAGACAGACACACACACTCAGACAGACAGACACACACACACACACTCAGACAGACACACACACACACTCAGACAGACACACACACTCAGACAGACACACACACTCAGACAGACAGACACACACTCAGACAGACACACACACACACACACACACACTCAGACAGACACACACACTCAGACAGACACACACACTCAGACAGACACACACACACACTCAGACAGACACACACACAACACTCAGACAAACACACACACACACACACACACTCAGACACACACACACACACACACACACAAGCACAGAATGCAGTAGAAGAGGACCTCCTCCCCCGTAGCCTGTAACTCACATGCAAAGTTCCGTTCTGCTGCAAGCAGCAGCAGGCTAGAGCGAGATCTGAGGAGGGAGGAGGGAGGAGGGAGGAGGAGAACGAAGGGAGAAAAGCCAGGAGCTGCAGTGCGGGCGGAATCACTGCTATAGCAGCTGATTGATGGGCGCGCCCGATCTCCCCCTTCCCCCCTGCCATCCGGGCCCCGTTCCCCGTTACCCTTTAACTGCACTCCCACTCAGTTAGGGACCACATTGAAGGAGGTTGCTGTATTGGAGGTGCGCACGCACGCACGCCGCCCCCTGGTGTCCGTACTCGCGAAGCACGTGTACGTACACAGGGGTATGGTGTAACTAAAAAAAAATGTACGTACTTGCGAGTGTACGTAAAGTGGGTGTATGTAAAACGGGGTATGCCTGTACTGCTTACTTCCAGATCTGACTCAAGCTTCACACTGAAGACATCGGAACTCCTCCCCCCCCCCTAACCCAGAAGACAGGTAGGGAACACATCCCCTCCAATGTATAACATTGCCGGAATGAGGGTACCTGGACATTGAGGGACTGCGGATCAGGTAAGATCCCAGGCGGGGATTGCTGCTTTAAATATTCTGGCTTTTTTTTCTAGATTCGACATTTATACACACACACACACACACAGCACACGACTAATTGTAGTATAATGTAATACAATAAATAAACTAATGTCAAAAACGAATGTTCTTACTAGGAATTTGTTTTTTTTTAAAATGAGGGACTGGGGGCGGGATTAGAGGCGGGGTTGGGGGCGGGGTTGGGGGCGGTATTAGAGGCGGGACTAGGTGGCGAGTAGATTTTTTGGTTCGGGCGAGTAGATTTTTGGGTGATTTTGTCAAGCACTGTTTATACATATATATTTAGGCACTGTACCGTGTATGAGTTTCACTGGATGTTCTAAAACTGAACTCTGTCTGTGTTTTATGTTCTGTCTCTGGTTTTAAATAACTAGTCATTCACACCTGGCTTTTATTTCTAGATACGACATTTACACACACACACACACGTAACAAGGGACTAATTGTAGTATAATGTAATACAATAAATACATTTATGTACAAAACGAATGTTGTTCTGACTAGGAATTTATTAAATGTATTTTATTTATATATTTTATTTTAAAGCGGGGTTAGGGGCGGGACTAGGGTTGGGGGCTGGAGAAAGGGCGGGGTTGGGGGTGGGACTAGGTGGCGAGTTGATTTTTTGGTTGGGCGAGTTGATTTTTGGGTGATTTGTCGAACACTATATTATATTTATATATATATATATATATATATATATATATATATATATATATATATATATATATATATATATATATATATATATATATATATATATACACTGGCGACACACTTTATTCGAGCTCGGCTAGTCCCACGAATTCGGGTATACCCGGGTGTATTGAGGTTTTGTGACTGTTTTCTGCCCGAGTGCATTGAGTTATTTTTCAGGAAGGGATTGAAGCATTTTATTCCAGCTGGCTGCAATACTGCACAGTATATATATATATACTGCATTACAATTCATGAATTTATGCCATCTGGTAGACACGCGAAGCATTGCAGCCTATTAAATCCTAATCATTATCATTTAACAGATCAGCCGCCCATCAGCCAGGCATGAACCCAGGCTGGGAAGGCAAACGCAACGGGGCTTGTCAGAGGTGAGGAGTGGCGCATTCCAGGTATCTGCCAGGTACATACTGGGTATTTGCTCGAATAAAGTGTGTCGGTGCAGTATATATATATATATATATTGTGACATAGTCCAAAGATGTTAGGCAGCTTTCTGCCCCATTTTAGAGCAGAAAGTGCAGGAATAGCTAAAAATGATCCGGTCCACAGCTTCACATTAACTCAGGCAGCTGGATGGAAAATCCAGACCACAGATTACAATGGCTCTAGTTCTCCCTCACCTGCTCTTCTAATCACATGCACAGGTATTTAGAGCAGAGAGGTTTTGCATTTCTCTCTCTCTCCTTAGAGCCTGGAGGCTGGGGGTATCGCTGCTCCCCTGTTTCCAGTTTCGGGGTTGACGGCCCCTCCAAGTATCACAGTACCAGAGGATTTGCCTGGACACGGGACCGAGTTCCCACCACGAACAGATAAGACCAAACAATGTTTACTGCTGTTGCTAAAAGACTGTGCTGTATCTAAGTGACCCTAAATGAGAGGCATTGTTTTAAGCTGGGGAACCAGGTTAGTTGGCCAGCAGCTGTTAGAGAGACTGATTCTATGTGTAGTTAGATCCCTGAAAGGGATAGGATTTTGTTTATATAATTTGGTTTCTTTTTACTTGAAATAACAGTGTGGGAAATACTGTAACAATGAAATGAGTGAACTGCTGAATGAAAGTATCTGAGTACCTCTAACCTACACATGTTAAAGCTGCAGTACCTTACTTGGATGAAAATAAAGCAGGCAGAAGCCTGAGTTAAGCAGCTTAATACTTTGCATGATCCTGTTTTTGTATTAAATAACCCTAGAAGACTGTGTCGGGAAGAACCCAGACAGACGTCAGCACTACAAAAGAGGGACGTTTGTCACATATGGTGGAGAATGCGGGCAGACACTAAAAAGTCTGTGGGTTTGCAAATAAATGCGGGGGGTTAAAATGGCCGCCCAGCTGAACTAAAGTACAGATGCTATGAGTGAAGTCTGTCCCGCTGTGTATATCAGTTGTGCTTCTAGCATACACAGAGAATGTGCGAAGTGTGGATGCAATAGCACCCTGAACCCAAACAGAAAACCAAAATGTTTTGCTGAAGAAAAAAAAAAATTTTTGCATCTAGCAAGTGCTGTTTGTAAAGCTTATGCCTTTTGCTGAAGTGAGTGAATTTGCAGCTAGCAAGTGCTGTATGTAAGCTGCTGAAGTAAGTGAAATTGCAGCTAGCAAATTGTCCCTGCCGGGTTTCTAAAATGGCCGACGTGAAATGTTTGTTGTGTAATGTACGTAACCATACAAAACAGTGTCCCTTCAGGCCATACTATGATCACGACCCTGGAGGAGAGCCGTACCCACAGATGAATTTAGTATGCTGGGCCTGTCGTGAAGTAGGTCACATGGAAGATGTGTGCCCCAAAATTTTCAAAGACAAACAGCTGCAAAAGCAAGCAACGCCCTGTGAGTGCAAGCAAGATGTGGAAGCTGATAACAGTGAGTGTGTGCCCAGGACCACTGATATCTCTGGAGCTAATAAAGCAAAAAGAAAGAAAACTGTTCCTCAAGTCACAGGGGAAGTGACCGAGCCACTTGAACCTGCACTGTCAGGACATGCGTCAGAAAGGCGCCGAGATGAGCAACAGCCCATAGGGCCTGGCGCAATCGTCCCAGGAATGACGACACGCCTAGAGATGACAAAGGCTACTGCTACCATCATAGGCAGAGAGCCAAGCGAATCAAAGAAAACAAGAACTGACTGGAAACTATGCTATGAGATGTCCCAGAAAGATGTGCAAAACTTCATCACAGAGTTGGGGGTTTCTCGGCAAGAGGCTAGCGCGCTTAAAGCAGAGCTGGAACTCTCACGCCATGAGGTCTACGCTCGCAGCACAGAGCTGTGTACATTGAAGAAAACCTATGAGAATACCCTGAGTAATTTAGAGACTGTAAAAAGAGAGAATGTAAGTCTGACACAGAAAAATTCAGACTTGACTGACCAGATCAGTGAAGGTGATGAAAAGCTTCACCAAGCAGGAAAAGTGGAGAAGCAATTGATCCAGGAAAAGTTAGAAATGCAGGAAGCACTGCAGAATACAGAATCAGCGGCGATCCAGGCGACACAAACTGCAGAGCTCCAAAAAATGGAGGCGCTGATGCAAACCCAGAGCAAGCACCAGAAAGAGGTGAAGACCCTGAGGGAGGTCTGGCACGATCAGGTGGAAGAGCTGCAGAAGCAGATGGCTGAGCGCGAGATACAGTGCGCCAAGAGAGAGGAGGTGTCCGTCCGTCAGGTGGTTTGCCTGACACTGCGCTATAAAAGCGAGATGGCCGATATCTACAAGCAGCTGGACCACACGGCAAATGAGGGGGCCCGGCTGCAGCTGGAGCTGGACAAGACCCGGAAGGAGCACCTGCAGCTGCAGGTCAAGAATAGAGAAAATGAAACAGAGTTAAACCTCGCTCTGAAACAGATGACGGACATGGGAGAAGCGGCTAAAGTGGTTCAGTCGGGCTATCAATCCTACCTCCTAACCAAGCAAGCTGTACGTTCCTATACGTGTATCTTCAATGCTGTTGCAATATTACGATTTGCTATAAAGATGAAGTTGGAGAAAGAGATTCCAAGGCTAAAAGAGACACGGTCACAAAAGGAGACCAGGGAAAGTAAACTCAATGCCCTCACTGATGACAAAGAGGAAGGAGAAAGAATTGACTTTGATTGTGCTGCTGTTATTCCAGAAACAGATAGGCACCCTCCTGAGAATATACTCCCTGATCTGGAATTCAAAAATCCAGATCCTCAATTTCATTTACGTTGTCCAGAAGATTATCAAACTAGTGGACACACCCAGGACAACACAGAAGATGTTTTAGCCAAGTGGGTGGCAGTTCCTGAAAACACAAACTTGTTGACAGATCCTGATGACATGGTTAATATGGACTACGTTTGTACAGAGGCAACTAGGTCTCCAAAACCCAAAGGCCTGGTAATGGCCACAAAAGGGAAATCAAAGATTGAAAAGAAAAAACAACGAAGGTTAACACGGCGCCTGAATAGTTCCATATCTCACCAATCTGGACCACACTGTGGAGCCAAGGAGAATCTGGTCCAAGGTTCTCATCAGAAGCTAAAGAAACAGTCCAGTCATTTGCAGGTTGCAGCGGACTATGAAATAAAGTCAAAGGATGCAATAGACTGGAAGTCAAAAAAAAAAAAAAAAAAAAAGTTTGGGGGAACTGACCGATTTATTTTTTTTATTACACGTGTGGACTATGTCACGGACACTTAACTATGCAAATAAGCATTTTGTCAATATTACAATGTTATATTGGTTCTCTGTGTTGAAAATGTAGCTAAACTACAAATTAATATACAGGGTTGATGGCCCTTAAGATTACAAGGCTGTAGTATAAGAGAAAAAATATTGGTAGCTTACAATATGGAAAAAAAAAAAATGCCCTTTTCGGTTGGTAAATTTATAATGAAGTTCATATTCGTATCATGTGAATACTTAATGTTGTACTGAGGAGTTAGCTCAAGTATTTCAGGTAGGACGCTCACCCCAGTGAGGTCCATGGCCGCTCACCCCAGTGAGGTCCATGGCCGCTCACCCCAGTAGGTGTGAGCTGGGGAGGGGGATATGTGACATAGTCCAAAGATGTTAGGCAGCTTTCTGCCCCATTTTAGAGCAGAAAGTGCAGGAATAGCTAAAAATGATCCGGTCCACAGCTTCACATTAACTCAGGCAGCTGGATGGAAAATCCAGACCACAGATTACAATGGCTCTAGTTCTCCCTCACCTGCTCTTCTAATCACATGCACAGGTATTTAGAGCAGAGAGGTTTTGCATTTCTCTCTCTCTCCTTAGAGCCTGGAGGCTGGGGGTATCGCTGCTCCCCTGTTTCCAGTTTCGGGGTTGACGGCCCCTCCAAGTATCACAGTACCAGAGGATTTGCCTGGACACGGGACCGAGTTCCCACCACGAACAGATAAGACCAAACAAATGTTTACTGCTGTTGCTAAAAGACTGTGCTGTATCTAAGTGACCCTAAATGAGAGGGCATTGTTTTAAGCTGGGGAACCAGGTTAGTTGGCCAGCAGCTGTTAGAGAGACTGATTCTATGTGTAGTTAGATCCCTGAAAGGGATAGGATTTTGTTTATATAATTTGGTTTCTTTTTACTTGAAATAACAGTGTGGGAAATACTGTAACAATGAAATGAGTGAACTGCTGAATGAAAGTATCTGAGTACCTCTAACCTACACATGTTAAAGCTGCAGTACCTTACTTGGATGAAAATAAAGCAGGCAGAAGCCTGAGTTAAGCAGCTTAATACTTTGCATGATCCTGTTTTTGTATTAAATAACCCTAGAAGACTGTGTCGGGAAGAACCCAGACAGACGTCAGCACTACAAAAGAGGGGCCGTCAACCCCAAAACTGGAAACAGGGGAGCAGCGATACCCCCAGCCTCCAGGCTCTAAGGAGAGAGAGAGAAATGCAAAACCTCTCTGCTCTAAATACCTGTGCATGTGATTAGAAGAGCAGGTGAGGGAGAACTAGAGCCATTGTAATCTGTGGTCTGGATTTTCCATCCAGCTGCCTGAGTTAATGTGAAGCTGTGGACCGGATCATTTTTAGCTATTCCTGCACTTTCTGCTCTAAAATGGGGCAGAAAGCTGCCTAACATCTTTGGACTATGTCACAATATATACAAAACACAAAATAGATGCCGCAGTCAAATCAGCTCAAGTAGTATTTATGTTTTTATACTCTCACCTTTATTATGTGACGTATGTTCATGTGTGTATCTTTAAGTTTTAGTGCCTTTGAGTTCATCTCGCATAACCTCCGCAACAGATGACGCGTCCTTATTTCAGCATTTCTGATTGGTTGCTGGTCGCGAGTCTGTTTTTGGCGCGAAATTGGAGCCCCTTAAAAAGCGCTCACGGATCTGTCAGTCCTACGCTCTCGGAAGAAGCCTCACGGCGAAACGGCCGTCGGAGCTGCGTCATACCTTCACTTCCCCCTGACCCGTGTGTGCTTTGTGCAGCGCCATGCCTGTGTCTACCTGTAAGGGTCTGGGAGTCACGCCGCCCTCGGCGTGCTCCTCACTTACCGGCAGCTCCGACGGGTCCTCCCGCGGCACGCAGGCAGCCTCTCTCCGGAACGCCGATCACTACTCCACGTGGGCGCGCGCACGCCAAAACTCCCCTTCTACTCTCGGTCCGGCGGCTACGCTCGGTCACGCGGCCGCAAGCACAGCTACACAGAGGCGCGGCCACATGGAGCCGCACCAACCCCTTAAAGGCACAGCACCGCAAACCATTGCTGCAATCCAATGCAGTCTGACTACTGGGCTTTATGGCTCCTCCCCTGGGACTCATGCTGGACCTATCCCTGCCGTAGCCTGGCCCTTCCACACACCCCTACCTTGCTGCGCTGCCATTGGACCCACTCTCCTATATATACCTAACAGTGTCACTGACTCGTTGGCTGAGCATAGAACCAGTTGTTCTCATCACTCTCTGCCTCCCTAGTCCTGTCTTGTCCTGTTTTGTTTTTGCAGTTCTCCTCGTGTACCGAACCGGCTTCCGCTACGTCTACCCGCACCTCTGGCATCCCGAACTCGGCATACGGCAACACGACTCTCCGCACCTCTGGAATCCCGATCCTGGCAAACGGTAAACGATTTTTTGCGTTGCTAATAAAATCCATTATTCTATTTTTCATTACATACTTTTTGAGTGCTCCATCTTTTGACCCTCTTTTCTCTTTTTGTGTTTCTATTTTTATATATATATATATATATATATATAGCAACTGTAAATATTACTGTATGTTCATTTGCATGTCTTAGACAGGTCTGCAACCCTGTCTTTCCCCATTGTCACCCAGCATACAGCGCTTCCACTGCAGCAAGGGATTCTGGGAAATGACATGCAAATGAGCACTCAGTGCCACCTTTTGTCTCAAGCTCGTATTACACAAGCCAATCCTCAAGCCAATGCATGCTGTTTTAAACACAGCTTTTAGACAGAGGCTGGGATGAGATGCAAAGCCATTAGACCCACTCACATACATGTTTCAACCTTGATGGGTATCATCAGTGTGAGGTTGGTCTTAATGGCTAGCAGGTTTGAGACTAGACTAGGTAATCACCACTGTCATTAAGGTTATGGTGGGTAAAAAAAGTGACAAAAACCCTCCACAGTAAAGCATAAAGCAACTGTAAATATTACTGTATGTTCATTTGCATGTCTTAGACAGGTCTGCAACCCTGTCTTTCCCCATTGTCACCCAGCATACAGCGCTTCCACTGCAGCAAGGGATTCTGGGAAATGACATGCAAATGAGCACTCAGTGCCACCTTTTGTCTCAAGCTCGTATTACACAAGCCAATCCTCAAGCCAATGCATGCTGTTTTAAACACAGCTTTTAGACAGAGGCTGGGATGAGATGCAAAGCCATTAGACCCACTCACATACATGTTTCAACCTTGATGGGTATCATCAGTGTGAGGTTGGTCTTAATGGCTAGCAGGTTTGAGACTAGACTAGGTAATCACCACTGTCATTAAGGTTATGGTGGGTAAAAAAAGTGACAAAAACCCTCCACAGTAAAGCATAAAGCAACTGTAAATATTACTGTATGTTCATTTGCATGTCTTAGACAGGTCTGCAACCCTGTCTTTCCCCATTGTCACCCAGCATACAGCGCTTCCACTGCAGCAAGGGATTCTGGGAAATGACATGCAAATATATGTATATATACACACACATATACATACAATACTGGCTTTCTTTTCATCTTTTAGGATCTACTACATTTTTAGAAGCAATTTGTGGACTCATTTATGCATTTCACTGTAGTTATTTCATATATTGATTTATCTATATGTTATTGATTGCACCTTTTGTTTTCTCTTTACATATCTTATCTTTGTGTTATCGTGTATAGCCTTTACATTGCGGCAGCATTCAGTGATACCATCCATTAATTTCCGGCTGACAATTTGTGTACCTTATTTTCTTTTTTGTTCTATATTACACATATGTGGTTGCAGAACAGAAACAGAAGAAAAACCTGAGCGCTAAACTCTGAAGTGTAAGTTGCTAGAAGACAAATAGTAAAAAAAAACAGAAAGATACTACCTTATAAGGTGAGTCTCTCCCTGAGGCTCAACCCCAACAGGATCTATCCTGGATCCTCAAAACATAGAAAGAAACAAAACAATAGGGAAGCACTTATATAACATTGAATTTCAGACAAAAAGTATAATGAAAGATGCAAAGGGTAATCCCAATATATTTAGGGTGAAGTCCCCCAATCTACGCACTGACACTATGCCGAACAGTGAGATGGAGAAAAGGGGAAAGTAAATGTAATGTAAACTACAGTTACTCACACGGCCATGTGTGAGTAGCAGTACTAGAATGTGTATCTTTTCTTTAGGTTCCTTATGCTTGTAGTCAGTTTTCAATCCACGTCTCAGATGGTTGTCTACATGCGACCCCGTGCGAGTACTGTTATGTGAAAGTATCTTTGTCCTTCTGTAAGCAGTCTCTCCCTCGGTACAGATACACACACAAACACAGCCCAAATTTAGTGTGATGGTATATGGTACTAGGTACTGGAACCGCAGGGGTCTAGAATGGCCCGGTGTTTTGTCAATTGGATGTAGCATTGGGCACCCCTGTCTTTTGTTGTATACATGTGCCACGCTCAGTAGCACTCTTTTTGACATAAATATATATTCATGATGTGGTGGGTGCAGGAGATTAAGCTAGCTGGGAAAGTGTGTGTTAATCAATTTCTGACTGGCAACAGTTGTATGGAGGTAGGCGGCACCTCCCCCCAGAGCTCACTCCTCCTCACCTTTTTAACTTGGGAGGTCTTTTCATTTTTCTGCAAGAACAGGATCTACTATGGTCCTTTCCCCTCATACAGAGGTAAAAGGAAGGGTTCACAGTGTAGTGTTGGACCTGCATTAATTTGGTTAGACCTTGACGTTGGTATGCAGGCTTATGACGCTTTGGCCAAAGGGTTTAACTAAATAAATAAGTAATTATTATTATTATTGAAGTATTTAAACTTTATACTTATTACCATATATGTTTTGTCAATTGGATGTAGCATTGGGCACTCCTGTCTTTTGTTGTATACATCCTATTGCTCTACAAATAAAAAACAGATATATAAGGGAAAACAGAAAGCACCACAAAAATCTAGTTATGTCATAAAAATGGAAATACATATGCTGATAAAGTCAAGGTTAATCATCACTCCAATGATTACAGAGGGGAAAAGAAAATAAGTCTCCTGATCGGAGACAATTGCCCAAATTCCATTCTGCTAACAAATTTGCACCATTGGAATGTTATTCCCCTTTTATAGAGTACTGAAGAAGCCTTGCACATGAATAGACTTTGCAAAGGAGATGGAAGTCACGAAATACCCTTTAGTGGGGAAAATAGACAAACTCACTAAGCAAAACAAGTATACTAAACAAAATTTGAATAGTAAACAATTTTTAGCTATCAAACAATTAAAAGATAATTCAATAGTTATCAAATCAGCAGATAAGGGCAGAGGGGTAGTGATCCTAGATAAGTAAAACTACATAACCAACTCCCTTAGACTGCTACATGATACAGATACCTATTTGAGACTAAATATTAATCCTACAGAGGATTTTCTGAATGAATTAGAAAACCTTTTAACACTTGGACGCAAAAAGAAATTCATCAGTAAGGATGAATTCAAATTTATACTCAAAAAACCATCTTACCTATTTTTTATTATTTATCCAAATTACACAAAGACCCGTTAAATTCACCAGACCTATTATTTCTGGTGTTCCATCCATGACTTCTAATCTTTCTGTTGATTTTTTTCTTCAGAAGCCTGTCAAAAAACTTAAATCTCATATACAAGATAGCACACACATTTTGAATTTACTTAATGATGTTGTTTGGAATAGTTAATATTATTTGGTCACTTGCAATGTAACCTCACTATACACGGTAATTGAGCACGAATACGTTTGCACAGCAGCTAAATATTTTTGGGAATTGGAAGGTCTTTACACTGAGTCACATATTGATTTTTTTAATCACATTAATTAAATTCACACACAACTTTTTTTGGATTAATGAAGAATTGTTTTTGCAAATTAATGGTAAGGCAATGGACACCAGGTTTGCACCGAGCTATGCAAATCTCCTTATGGGGATGTAGGAAAATCAAACCATCTGGTCCCAGCATGAGTTCGGTGCAAACCTGGTGCTCTAGACACGTTATGTTGATGAAATATTTTTCATTTGGCAATGGGATCACGACACGTTATTATTGTTTTTTGATTATATTAATCACAACCCATATAATCTTTAATTCACGCATAAATATAGTTCCTCGAGTTTGGAGTTTCTTGACTTGCTTATATACATAGATGATGGTAACATATGCCCAAAAACTTATCACAAACCTGTAAGTTGCCTATATATAGGCAGCTAGCAACCATCTTAGCAAATGGCTTGACAATATTCCACATGGGGAACTTAGGAGAATTAAATGTAACTGCTCTAATAACAGCGTTTTTGAACAGCAAGCAGAAGTAATGCTAAACAAATTTAAGTCTAAACATTACAAAAATTCTACCCTAGAACAAGCCTATGCTTAAATTCATAAAATAGAAAATATATTTCAACAAAAGTCAAAGCTTCCAATGAACCAGATAAAACAATCAACGTACCATTGGTTCGAGCAATATAATTCTCTAGCCCCCAAAATCAAAAAGATCATAAATAAACATTGGCATCTGGTATTAATAGATCCCATTCTTCAATCGCATCTTCCACAGATTCCCAAAATAATTTTCACTACAGCTAACACACTTAAAACTAAAATAGCACCCAGCTGTTTTAAACCATCACATACCAAACTACCGCCAGTTTCGTTAAGCTAAAGGCTTTTTCAAATGTCTAAAGTGTAAGATGTGTAAATTAGATCTGCATGGGTCCAAGCATGTTAAGGAATTAAATTTCTACTCATACAGTAATGAACCATATGATCAATCACTTTATCAACTGTGATTCGATAAATATAGTCTATCTTATACAGTGCCCCTTTAAAAACAGTATATAGGGCGCATTACAAGAAAGCTAAAACTTTGTTTTGCCGAACATATCACCAATATCCAAAAGGGATTTTCACAACATACTTTGTCTAGACATTTTGCGGAACATCATAACCAGAATTCAAAAAGTATCATATGTATGGGAATTGACAAATTACCACAATATTGGAGAGGTGGTGATACCATTGATGCCATATCCAAACTTGAGACCAGATGGATCCACACTATTAAAACCTTGTGTCCTCTGGGTCACAATGCAGATATAGATTTACAGTTGGTGCATTCTTGCTATAAATTATTAAAATATCCTTAATAATTAAATTTATAATGCTACATCAACTCTTTACTAATATTTACTTACTAATAAATTGTGC
This sequence comes from Ascaphus truei, assembly GCF_040206685.1. Taxonomy (NCBI): domain Eukaryota; kingdom Metazoa; phylum Chordata; class Amphibia; order Anura; family Ascaphidae; genus Ascaphus; species Ascaphus truei. The sequence goes on along the minus strand of NC_134485.1, from coordinate 72,303,550 downwards.
TTTGTCTGATACATTCACTATGGTTTCTTTTCAATGCTGTTCTCGGTTACCTTTCTGTTACACAACATTCAAATCTGTCTCTAAATCGATTATATTTTATAATTGTACTATTATATTTTTCTTGATTTGTATTAAATAATTTTTTATTATATAAACTTATATTGTATTTTCACTATATGTTATACATGGGTTCCAATATTGTACTTAATTTTATTATAACTGTCTGTGTATATTTGTCATACTGCTGACAACTCTTCTTGATTGGTACAACTGCGTTAACTAATTAGATTATAAGGGCTGAAGCTCACGTATATAGAGAGTTCTGCAGATGTGATTTATACCCCAGAAGAAGTCTTTTATGGGACGAAATGTGTAGGGCTGAGGTCTTTCTTACGATCTTTTAATTATAGTCATAAGACTGTCTTTTAAAACACCTCTCAAGCTGTTTATGCATGCCAAGGTGTAAGGGACTGTTACGGCGATCCCCTCGGCTCATTGAACTGCTGAGTCGCTCTGACGTCATCACCACGATACCATAGCGAGACGTCGGGAGTTAGGAGGTGAAGTTCCAAAGTGGCGGCGTTCATGTCAATGGCAGCAAACACTGTCCGTGGAGGTCTAATTTTACCGGATTCCTCTCCACTATTGAGATAGGATTTTAGCCTGAATTTGATACGTTATTTTAAGTAGCTGTCTATGTGCGCTGTAATATCAATACAAACGTACATCACCATCCTGGCTTTCTCTTCATCTTTTAGGTTCTACTACATTTTTGGAAGCAATTTGTGGACTCTCATTTATGCATTTCCCTGTAGTTATTTCATATATTGATTTATCTATACGTTATTGATTGCACCTTTTGTTTTCTCTTTACATATTTTATCTTTGTGTTATCGTGTATAGCCTTTACATTGCGGCAGCATTCAGTGATACCATCCATTAATTTCCTGCTGACAAATATATATATATATATATCAAAAACATATAGTTGATACCGTTCTGTGGCTAACGAAATGCTTTTATGTGTGCGAACTTTCGAGATAGAATGATCTCTTCTTCAGGCAATGTTACAATGGATTAAGCCAAAAAAACCTTACTTTGAAACAGGGCAGCTTGGAATGGTATCTGTAGGTGAAGCCTACCCCTACCCCCTGTGCAGTATGAGATTTAGGACTTAGGCTAGGTCCGTGCTGCTGCAGCGTGCACTATTGCGGGTGCTGCAGGAACAAGAACCACCTCTCAATGGGGCCGGGCCGCTACCTACCTTGGCCACCGCGCTGCGCAGCCAGATTTTTTTGAAGACAGCAAAACTGTCTTCAGAACTGGCGATGGAGCGCTGGCCCCGCCATCCGGCAGTTCAGCCAATTAGGGCGAACCTGCCGGGTGATGTCATGGCTGCGCCCCCCTACCACCCCCCACCATGTCTTTCCCCCTGCAGCTCTGAACAGACTGGGGAACAGAGCTGCACATGACACCAGCCTGGCAGGCACATGTGTGGCGCCGACACCGGGGCCATAGCCTTAAGGTGTTAGATGGTCCCTGAATGCGCCCGAGTGTGTGTGTGTTTGTGTGTGTCAGATAACATTCCAAGCTGCCCTGTTTCAAAGTAAGTTTTTGGGCTTAATCCATTGTAACATCGCCCGGAGAAGAGATCAGTGTATCTTGAAAGCTCGCACAAATAAAAGCCTTTCGTTAGCCACAGAACGGTATCGACTGTTTCGGATTATTACGTTCGGCTAACATGGTACAGAAACAGAGAGAGAGACCAGCAAGCACTCCAATGTAGAAATCCAAACAGGGCTGGGTGCTAGTCTCATAAGAAATGCAAAATGTACATTACCATCCAGCAGGGCAGTAGAACAGCAAGAAAGAGGCAGCACTCAGATGTAGGTATACAAAAAATATATATTATAACAGACACATAAGACTGACATTTCGATCCCACAGAGGGATCTTCTTCACAACCCCAAGAAGATGATCCCTCTGTGGGATTGAAACGTCTGTTTTATGTGTCTGTTATAATATATTTTTTCAGTATACCTACTTCTGAGTGCTGCCTCTTTCTTGCGGTTCTGCTGCCCTGCATGATGGTAATGTACATAAACATATACATATATGGTACTGGAAACCGTCCTTTCCAAATACACAAGTGCAGCGCAAGGACATAAAGTTGGAGAAACAGTTAGCTGGAACTCACGGATCTACGCAAATATAACAGTTTATGGACTTCGGTTCCAATTTTTCAGTCCTTCTTTGGGACCTTTCTCAAGAACCTTGCTTAATTTTTAATTAAGTGGAAACCCCAGACAGATTTTATCAGTACGTTTGTGTTTGACACATTTCCCATGTAGTCATGGATAGCCACTCTGCCATAGCAGTTTATTCGACCAAAAAAGAAAAATGAATTGACAAAAAGAAAATCATAAAATGTCAAAACTCATTATCATACTGTATATCTATCATAGGCTATTCTCTAACTAGGAGCTCTGTTGAACTAATATTTACTAGGTGATCCAAGAGGGATCAAAAAAGTTTACCCATATCTGCACTCAGACAAAAAAATTCCTAATACAATAAAGTAGACAGATAGTCTGCAAATAATGTTAGTTTTAATTGGTGTTAATACACCTGGGCTATATATCAGAGATCTGTCTGGTATGACTGAGAACCAAAAACTACAGTACACTGGCGACACACTTTATTCGAGCTCGGCTAGTCCCACGAATTCGGGTATACCCGGGTGTATTGAGGTTTGTGACTGTTTTCTGCCCGAGTGCATTGAGGTATTTTCCAGGCAGGGATTGAAGCATTTTATTCCCGCTGGCTGCAATACTGCACAGTATATATATATATACTGCATTACAATTCATGAATTTATGCCATCTGGTAGACACGCGAAGCATTGCAGCCTATTAAATCCTAATCATTATCATTTAACAGATCAGCCGCCCGTCAGCCAGGCATGAACCCAGGCTGGGAAGGCAAACGCAACGGGGCTTGTCAGAGGTGAGGAGCGGCGCATTCCAGGTATCTGCCAGGTATATACTGGGTATTTGCTCGAATAAAGTGTGTCGGTGCAGTATGTGGTCACAACAAAATGTCTAAAAACATCAAAAAAAATAACATTTTTTACAACTCATCTCATGTCTCCTCCTCTTTTTGATGTCCCTCTGTTACTTCCTCCTACTTACCTTGATGTCTCTCCACTCTTTGCACTCCCTACTCCACATACTGTATGCACACTGCTCTCAATTCCCTCCTCTCCTTGCTTTCTCTCTTTCTCTGTGACTTCCTCTCCTTATCATCTCTCGGTCTCTCTCTGTCTCCTCTCCCCTCTTTCCTGTCTCTCCTCCCCTCTTTGCTGTCTCTCTTTCTGTCTCCTCTCCTCCTTACTGTCGCTCTCCCCGTCTCCACCCCTCCTTGCTCCTCTCCTTGAGAAGGCATTCCGGTTTTGCAGACATCCTTAGCCTTTTATATATAAAGATATATAGAGATATTTGAGATTGTTTGTCTGTCTCTCCTTCCCTCCTACTGTCTCCTCATATCCTTGCTGTCTCTCTCTGTGTCTCCTCTCAATTCCTTGCTGTCTCTCCTACCCTCCTTGCTGTCTCTCATGCCCTCCCTTCTGTTACTCCTCCCCTCCTTTCTGTCCCTCTGTTTGTCTCCTCACATCCTTACTCCTCTCCTTGAGTAGGTGTTCCGGTTTTTGCAGACATCCGTAGCCTTTTATATATATAGATTGCTGCTAATAAATACCTGATTATCATTTAGATCATTTACAGCTCATTAGCCATTAATTTTACATGTGGTAAAAATCACTTACTACTTTCCAGGAGAAAATATTCAGCAGTCATGTGGTATTTCATTTAGGTTTGGGAATTTTAGGGTGAGACTGAGAACTTTTACATTAGGAATTACAAAACTATATTTCTGTTTTATTTCCAGTTTTCATGTTATATTTTTATTGTGCATTTATTTGAGTCCCGAAAAACAAAAAATGGATTCAAATGTGTGTTCAAGTGTTATGTAAGGCTGCCTCATAAAATAACCCCACATCTAAACACATTTTGTAGGGGGTTGATGCTCTAACAACATAGCTTTAGTCTTCTTAAAATATGCTCTATTTGTATCAACTGTATATACATGTAGTCAATCTCTTCAATAGCACGTATACATTCTCCTCTATGGTAAAAGTATCCCCAGACACACATAAACTGCTCTTGTCAATAGTTCTCAGATAACTCACAGAAGAGGAAAATTATGTGATATATCTCTCTCCCATGGTATGTGTATTTGTCAGCTAACATTATTAGATAGTTGCTCATCAAGCTTACCCAGTTCCATATGTTATGGTTGGCTCACCCAAAATAAACATTACCATTTTTATAATTTATTGGAGTGCTGTTGTGGTGTGACCCCAAAAGCTTAAAGCAAAAAACACAAGATCTATGCACATCCAAATGCACTAAAACTCAACATTTCATAATTATTAGCCATTTCTTATTACTTATATTATTTTGCATTAATGCCAGCAAAACCTAAACTATTTATAATATTTCCTTTAAATTGGGTTTTTAGTCAAATATTTTAACCATTATGTTAAGCTTGCCCACCATGCAAAAGTAGGAACTTGTGGCTTTCCTCAAATTAAGAGGGAGGTGGGAGCCACTGAGACAGGATGAACTGGGTTATAGGAAATCAGATTTGCCAATGACTTACAGGGGAAGATCCATCAAGCTCCTTTGCCTATTTATCATAACATTACTCACAATTATTGTAGCGATACTCCTAACACCTATCCACAAAGGAGATTAACATTACGATAACCTTGAGTTAACCAGTAAAATAGCACAACAATAATTGTTGATGGACGATAGGCTTAATCATATGCAAATCAGATACTAATGTACAGATAGCCTAACATCACAGATCCACAAACGTCTGTTACTCTTAGGGCAGGGAAATAATGTTACGATAAATAGGTCACACAAAAAGTACAAATTAATCACAGCCAGATTATGATGATCATAACGTTATGCATATAATAATGACAAATGTAGGCCTAAAGTAGTACCGTAATACATTTTTGGGTATGCACTTAACATTTCCCATTGAGATAGTTAGAAATGTGATATAAAGATATACTGTATTATGAAATATATCAAAGTTAAAAACACAAAGAGATGCATCTGGAACTGTCATTATGTTCATGTTATACTGTAGAATGTTTTTGAGTGATTAAAGTGAATGTAAGATATGTTTGTCAACTTATCCTAATTTGGGATATATTGTTCACTTACTAAAGTATGCGTATACCATAAGATTACATGTTTTTTTTCAACAATAACTACAAAGAGATAGAAATAGTGAACTTAACATTTATTCACACACACTGTTCAATCACTGTGGGAAAAAATGAAAAGGGGGAAAAAGGAACATTGACATTTGCTGACAAATGTCACAAAAATAAACAAAATGTATCTATTCCTCTTCTTGGCAGTGGAAGGGAAAGGCTCACTAAGCCCTCTTCCATGTAGTCTTCCTTGCTTGTCCTTGGGCCACTTGGGCACGAGGTGGACTAGAAGAAGTAAAGGAGGAGGAGTTGACATCAGTAGAGAAACCCTTGATGTAGCCAACAATTCGCTGGATGCAGCTGGCGTGGTCAAAATAATCTGAATAGATTGCTGCACTCCCCAGGTTAGGCCATTAACCGCACCAGTTAGTAGGGCCAAACTATTAGTCATGTTGGTGCAATGTTGCCGCAGGAGGTGTGTTACCACTCTGTAATGGCTGCTCTAATTGCGGGACATGGTGGCCAAATGCATATTCATCTGTCTATAAGCAAAACGATGCATCCTAGGCAGCTGATGCTGAAATGCAAGATGGGCCACATAATGAAGAAGCAGGTGAAGGCGCTGGAGCTGCAAGTGAAGGTGCTGGAGCAGCAGGTGAAGGTTATGGAGCAGCAGCTAACTGTGATGGAGCAGCAGGTGAAGGAGCTGGAGCTGAATACTCTGGCAGGACCAAAAGGGTGGTTTAAAATCACTGTGTTCTCCTCTTGCAGCTCTGCCTCACCGGTGACCTCCAGGGAGCTTTCCATCTGTGCAGATGGGTGTCTGCGTGATGGCCCTTCAGAACATTTATATAATGTGATCAAATAGAGTACTATAGTATATGGTACATATTTGAAGAACAGGTACACCTAAGTGAACCAATAAGGTGCTCTAGAGGTGTATAGATTGCTGGATCATAACCCGTTGATTTGAGGGAATTTACTGTGGGTCTCAGGCCAAGGCTAACCTGGTAGGAACAGTCTTAAACCTCAACTTGGCTCCCCAGGAGCACTATAAAGTTAGGAAGGACTCACCCAGGTATAGCCGTCTGTGCCGTGCCCGTGAAAATCTCTGTTAAAGATGCCGCCAACCCTCGAACGACTCATCCGTCGTGAGGGCGGTCTGTGACCGGCGGTATGGTGAAGATCAGCTGATGAGGTTGCTCCAGCAACCCGGCGTGCGACCGGGAGAAGCAGATGCGTGGAGACGCCTCGTGGAGGGGAGGAACGCGGTGCACAGCCGTACGAACAAATTGAAGGCTGGTCAAATGACTGGGAAAAACTTTATTGTAACAAAAGTGGAGCTAGCAGGTACTTTGACGCGTTTCATCCGATTGGCCTTTGTCAAAAAGTATACATTTGACCAGCCTTCAATTTGTTCGTACGGCTGTGCACCGCGTTCCTCCCCTCCACGGGGCGTCTCCACGTATATGGTACATATAACTTAATTTGTATGGTGTTTGTGTGAATAAGCATCAATCCATTTACAAGTTAAGATCCCTTTAATAAGATGAAGAATATGCTGCTCTATTAATTATTTAACATACTGTAAGTCTATTTTACACAGTTTATTAATGTGGTGTAATAGTGATAAAATAGCAAAAGGATTACTTTATAAATATTGCAACATGAATATGCAAGGCCGTGCCCCCCCCCCTGTCTGCTCTCCCCCCGTCCTCTCACCCCTCCCCCTCTTTTTATAAGGGAAACAGGTTGCAGTACACACTTAATGTACAGAGAATAAAGCAATTAAAGCAAGTGGCATAAGTCTGCAACAAACACAATAGTCCTTAGTCCCAGGTACATAAAAGGGAGTTCAGGCTCTACCCTCAGCCACGCTCTCGGCAACCTGTTTCCTCACAGGTTGAGAGCAAAATGACAGCCAAGAAGAAATCTGCTGTCTGCTTTTTAATTTTGATATAGTGACTGACGCTCAATATAAGTGTTTAGACTCACAGAAATACTGTAGACATAAAGGTAGAAGAGAACTTTCATGAATCCATATCCTCATGTATGTAATAACAATTTAAGGAGGGGGCAAAAAAATAAAGGACCAAGCGGTCAGTCAGCCAGACTGCCGCAGATATGATCCAACCGCACACCCCCTTAATAACCATACCTCCCCATATAGGCGCCAAGGTAAAAGTATAAGGGCTATTGCCCATTACCTGACCACGGGGTACTTTGAAGTCCAAAGATCATCTGTAGTTATGTTCCACTTGCGTGCAATCCTGGTAGGGTATATAACAAAATCGATGAGAGCAAAGGAGCACTGCTGGTAAGAGAATCCACAAGAATCCACTTTATCACCTTGATAAAGTCCCACGAGACGAAACCCGTTGGTGCGTGGGCTGTGTCTCTGTCATTGTGTATTCATGGAATAAACTACCCTCAGTTTTAGTCATGGAGTTGTGCCCTTTATTTTTTCTATAAGAATTTTTCTTGTGGATTCTCTTACCAGCAGTGCTCCTTTGCTCTCATCGATTTTGTCTGCTTTTTAAACCTACCCTTTCCAATCAGCTAGCAGACCTACAAGCTAGGGTGTGGTTCTTTTGGTGTGCTCAAGTGAGAGAGTTTTTTAACCTCTTGTATATTCCCTCACATACCTCTGCCCTCAGAGTGTTGCTCCTCGCACACTCGTCTTTTGAAACAACTACCCCTCCCCCCCTCCCTTCCCGGGACAAAAAAATCTGCATTTGCATGGAGCTTCCCAGCCCAATGTTTTACTCGGAAGGAGAAGGGTTGAAGGGAGACGTACCAGCGTGTGACTCTGGGGTTTGTGCCCTTCGCTGTATGTAGCCACTTTAGGGGAGCATGGTCTGTGACCAGGGTGAATGTGGTACCCAGGAGATAATACCTGAGTGCTGATACTGCCCTCTTCACCGCTAAACACTCCTTCTCTATTACAGCATAGGCCGTTCTCTTTTTAAGAGCTTTCGACTAAGGTACAGGACTGGACACTCTTCCCTGTCTACATCCTGAGACAAGACGGCACCTAAACCTACTTCTGATGCATCCGTCTGCAGAATGAAGGGCTTCTCAAAGTCAGGTTTCTTTAAAACTGGCTCTGACCAGAGTATCTTTTTCACTCCCTGAAACGCCTACTCGCATCATGCTGTCCACTGAGCTTTATTGGGTGCAACGTTTCTTATTAGATTGGTGAGGGGGCCAAGGGCCGTGGAAGAATTTGGTACAAATTTCCTATTATGCTGCTAAGCCCAAGAAAGCTCTCAACTGCTTTTTTTGTTGTTGGTACTGGACAATCCATCAATGCCTGCACCTTGCTACAGACAGGCTTTATTTGTCCATTTTCAAGTATATAGCCTAGATGCTTTGTTTCATTTCTCCCTATTGAGCATTTTTCTGGATTGGTAGTCAGGCCTGCCTTTCTAAGCGTCATTAATACTGCCGACACTTTAGCCAAATGTGTTTCCCAATCTGTGGAATAAATGACTACGTCATCCAGGTTGGCTATCTATTATCCAGGTAGGCGGCATATTTGTTATGGGGTAACAATATTTGATCCATTAACCTCTGAAAGATGGCAGGAGCCCCATACAATCCAAATGGCATGGTCCGAAAGCGAAACAGACCACAGGGAGTGGCAAAAGCCATCTTTTCCTGAGACTTTCCTATTAAACGGATCTGCCAATATCCTTTGGTCAGATCCAACGTCGTGATATACTTGGCCTTCCCTTGTCTCTCCAACAAATCATCAACTCTGGGCATGGGGTATGCATAGAATTTAGAAACCGCATTTACTTTTCTAAAATCTATACAAAACCATGTAGACCCATCCGGTTTAGTGACTAATACGATGGGGCTACACCACTTAATCCATGACCTTTCTATCGTCCCCAATTTGTGCATGGTTTCTAGTTCTGTTTCTACAACTCCCCTTAATTCTTCAGGAATTCAGTAAGGTCTCTGTTTAACTTTCTTACCTGGTTCCGTTTCGGAGAAAAACGAAGAGAAGAGCAGAGCACTACATCCAGAGTGTAAACAAATTACAGAGATTGCGTTCCCATGGTAGAAAAAATGTAGGTTTTAATGGATCATAAAAAAGACAGACAAGAGCACAGAGCCCACACCTACGTGTTTCAGGCTACACCCCCTTTATCAAGGTGCCAACCTCAGACGGAAGCTCACACAATACCCCAGGACAAGCAGGCTTCACCATTAGGACTACGCACATTCACATGAGTCTGTGGCAATTGCCTGCTTCCTCTGCTACTATGATACCCCTTTACTTTAGATGTTTGGATGGAAAAAACCTCCTGTGGCGCTGAGGAAAGATGAAGGATATGGTCGTGGATAAAGTTCTTTTTTAAGGGGATTACCTCAAGAAAGGAAGACAAGACATGCAAAAAACACTGCAATAGTGCATTACCCAGGGAAAATATAGATTAAACAGAGCAATTTAATGTAAAACAATTACACAACATAATAAAAGAACATACAAAATTCAATATAAAACTTACATGTGCTGCTGCACTTGGAAAATAGATCTTGCTCCGCCTTGATAAAAATTGAAATCCTACTCACCAAAGGTGACTAGGACGTGCACATTGGTTTTAGGTTCTTTTCGCCGGGTGTACCGCTCGCCGTGGGGTGAAATAAGCCAGTCACTGGGGGAGAATCACCTTCTATACTCGGAGTCTGCTGCTGCCAGAGTCTGGTCGATCGGCTCCTCTACTGACGTCACCTCCTGAATCTCACTGCTACGGTGTCCCTGTGATGCCAAAAAACCTCCAATGCATTTCGAAACTCCTAATAGTGGGTTTCTTCATTAGGGATAGATGCTGCATGGGTCTGTGCTTCTATATATACCCCAGTTCATTCAATTATGGTGATTGACAACTCCTAATTACTTTGGATGACACCCAGTGTAGTTTTAAAGTCCTCTGATAGAACATAGATGTGGATAATAACCAAAAGGATACAAATTTAAATACAGTTGCGATCAGTATTGAATGGTAGTGAATCATAAGTGCCCGGATCACGGTTCATCATTGGCAGGGGGAATAGATAAAACCCTCCTTCATAATACGCATTAAATAAGTGAAATATAGAACTAATTAAGTAAAGTGTAGATCAACCGTGCCTAAGCAGATAGGATATTATTACAAAGCATTTTGCTACAACATATACAACAATGCAATAATGTCAATTGAGCAATCTAATGTTAAAATATGGATGTACAACGACAACATTATATAATATCATTTAAACAACATAATGCCTTACAGATAGTGGAGAGACACTAAATCAGATCTGGAACCATAGGAGAGAAACTACTATATGCTACTTATCACAATATTGTGTCATTAGTGGACTAATTAAGTAAATAATGTAGTAAATATTTCAAGAATATATTATATCAATAATAATTATAAACTACAATACAACGATATTATTTATTAATTGATATTAGAATGCATGGGTGGAAAAAATTAATATTAGAATAAAAATTAATTTTAGAATAAATGGGTGAATAGGAAGAACTTAATGATATTAATCAGGCAACACCAACTTATGGTGAACAATGACAATCAGAAGTGTGATACTATTAACACTTGTCGGCAGACAAATCCACTGTTCATTATATGTGATACTATTGGGGAATGTAATGTTATTTAAGAATGTAATATTATTTAAAAATGTGATGTTATTTAAGAAAGGCTGATAGGTCAAATTCAATATTTAACCCCTGCGGACTGAGAGTTTTAAGTTCAAAAATCTAAAAGGATTCTCTTTTGGAGATAAGATTTAATGTATCTCCTCCTCGCTTGCAGAATGTGGGACATTCGATGGCATGACATTTCAGTCCTGCTGGACTTTGTGCATGTTTTGTTTTGAAGTGGAGTGACACATTATGGAACTCAAATCCCCTTTTGATGTTGTATATGTGCTCTCCTAATCTTCTTTGCAATGTTCTACCCGTGCGGCCCACATATTGTAGGCCGTACGGGCATTCCAAGAGATATATAACAAACTGACTGTGACAATTAATAAGTGTCCTAATGGGATACTCTTTCTGTGTAGTATTTGATATAATTTTTTTAGTCTTAATGCTGTATTGACAAGCTATACATTTTGAACATGGGAAGTATCCCTTAATTACATCCCCTGTTTTTAATGAATTCCTTCTAAAAGGACAACTTGGTGACAATTTCATTTTAAGATTATTAGCTTTCCTGAAATATATTTCTGGTTTCTTTTTCAAATGTCTCTTCAGAATTTTGTCGTGCCTAAGGAGACCCCAGTATTTGCCAAAGGTTTTAATAATTTGTGGTGCCAACGAGTTGTACTGTGTAATAAATGCCACTGTATCTGTTGAGTTATCATTTCTCTCTTTTGGTTAATATTCCAATAAATCAGATCTTGTCATGACTTTTACTGTGTCAATGGCTCTATCCAACTGATGTCTGTAATAATCTCGATCAATAAACCTTTGTTTTAAATCTTGTGCCTGTGCATCAAATATTAAAGGGTCTGAACAATTGCGTTTGATCCTGACCAGCTGTCCCTTGGGGATATTCCTAATCCAATTTGGATTGTGGTGACTGCTGGCCAAGAGATAATTGTTTGCTTGGACTGGTTTGTAGTATATTTTTGTTTGCAAGACATTGTTTTCAATATATAGGTGGAGGTCTAAGAATTCAATGCAATTCTTACTTTCTTTAAATGTAAATTTTACATTTCTATCATTCCTATTTAGATGCAATTTGAACCTCTCCAATTCACACGGAGTCCCCCTCCATATGAATATGACGTCATCTATGTAGCGCCGCCATAGGACCAAACTCACCCCCAGCTCTATATCGGACCAGGTGACATCATCCTCCCACCTACCCATATATAGATTTGCGTAGCTGGGAGCGAATTTGGTACCCATGGCGGTGCCACATATCTGTAAATAGAACTGTTCCATGAATAGGAAGTAATTGTGCCTTAAGATGAAATTGATGGATTCCATTAGAAATTTAACCAATTCAGCAGATATTAATTCATCTTGCTCCAAAGTGGATACTATTGCTTCGCAACCCTTTTCATGTGATATTACAGTATAAAGTGATGTAACATCAGCTGTTACTATAATGTAATCTTGATGCCATCGAATGTCCCTCAAAACTTGCAGGATATGAGTAGTGTCTCTTAAATATGAACGCAATTTCGTTACATATTGTTGCAAATGGTGGTCGATGAACTGTGATAAGGATGAAGTGAGGGATCCTATACCCGATATAATTGGGCGACCAGGTGGTCTCCAAAGGTCTTTATGTATTTTTGGTGTCATATAAAAGATAGGAATCCTTGGATGTATGTTGAAAAGAAAGTCATACTCTTTATCATTTATGACACTCTCTTTCACAGCCCTCTCTAATATAACTTTCAATGTTTCCTGATAATGTAATGTGGGGTTACTGTCTAATAAAAGATATGTGTCTTTATCCCCGAGTATACGTTTTGACTCCTCAATGTAGTAGGGGGCATCCATTACCACGATGCCCCCTCCTTTGTCTGCCGACTTTATTACAATCTGATCATTGCTCTCCAATCTTGTTATTGCCTGTTTTTCATTTTTACTTAAATTCTCTCTCTTGGTTCCATCCCTCAGAATGTGTATCTCCAAATCTGCTGAGACCATCTCAGCAAATGATTCTACCAAATTGCCTCTAGCGAATTTGGGGTGAAAAGTTGAACCTGGTTTAAACTTAGTAAATTGTCTTTTTTCCCCTTCTTTGGTTGTGTCATGTGATATTTTATTTTTTGCAAAAAAAACTTTTTAAGGCTAATTTTCTAATACATTTTTGGACGTCTATATATATCCCAAAATTATTTGGGCCACATGTCGGGGCAAAGGTTAAACCTTTACTTAAAATTTGTTTTTCATCTTCTGTCAACTTATATTTACTAATAATGAATATATTCAATTGTTGTTTAAATCTCCTAGCTTCTTTTATATGCTTATTGTCCTGCCTGGTCTTTTCTTTCCCTCCTCTTCTGCCTCTTTTCCTATTTTTCGTTTTCTTGAGTTGGGTGACTCCCATTTTTTGTCTGGCTTTCCTCTCTGAAATTCCTGGTCCCTTTCTCTCTTCCAGTCTAAAAAAGAAAACGTCGGTTTCTTCTCCAGACTGGAATTCTGTGTTCCGCCCAATTTTTTGTCACCATTATTTATTTTAGGGGCTTTAGTGGGACTCTCAACATTATTTGTTTTAGAGGCTTTGGTGGGGCTAGATTTCTTTTGTATGTCATTTTCTTGAATACCTATTAGTTGATGGAAAGGAGAAGTCATATGGTATTTGGGTTGAATATTAGAATCTTCCTTAGTGACTGTATTCTCCCTTCCATGATTGCTTCTATCAACATTTTCCTTTTTGTTACTATTACTCCGATGTCTAGATGGTGTTCTATCATAAGACCTATCATATTTGTCTTTAGCTGGTTACCATCTTTTATCATATCTTTTATGACCTTTATGAAAATTCTGGGTTTTATCTGGATTAGGTGGTTTTTTCCAATTTCTATATTTACCTTGGGCATAATCTATCTTGTCCGTATGGTGTTTTATCTTTTTATTTTCTTTGATTTCTGTTTCTATCTGTCTTGTCTTTTTTTCAATTTTGTCTTCATAGATTCTTTTCTCTTGACTAGTAATAGTTTCAAGATACTCTTGAATTTCAGTTATTTCATTGTACCCAAGATAAACACAAACTTGTGAAAATATAAGTGTGAACAAAAGGAAATCAAATCAATACATGTGACAATTAGAAAAACCTGTGATGCAAAGTCCAAAAGGTAGTCCTGGAGCTGCCCAAAAGGTTGTTCTGGTCTCTCCCAACCAGATGTAGAAGTATGGATGGAAAAAACCTCCTGTGGCGCGGAGGAAAGGTGAAGGATATGGTCGTGGATAAAGTTCTTCTTTAAGGTGATTACCTCAAGAAAGGAAGACAAGATATGCAAAAAACACTGCAATAGGGCATTACCCAGGGACAATATAGATTAAACAGAGCAATTTAATGTAAAACAATTACACAAGCACTCTGTTTCACAGCTGAATGTATAGTGAATGTTTTAAAATACTTTATTTGTACCAATAAATAAAAAAATGGGGTTTAAAATAAGATGTATGTCAAACAGTACGTAACTGTCATTGATAACGTAACTCTGGTAAGTTAGGTTGATGGAACATATGGGGATCCCTTATGGATATTCAGTATCCATTGCTAATATATAGCTGCCTGTAAATATAGGACAGGGGCCGTCACCGGGCCACTGCTCAGAAACTGTTCTGTCCCCATAGGGGCAGATCTAGAGTGAATGTGAATCTAACTGTGTACATATTATGTCAGTCGGTTACCAACCTTGGACAAGTGTTATAAGGGTTTTTTCACCTTAAGCATTATCTCCAACACAGGAGAACCAGCTATTAGACCACCTCGGGGGATAATACTCTTTTCCCCCGCTTTAGCCTTCAGTGGAGTTTATATCTAGTATCTATCGGGCTGTCATTGCCTGATTACTAAACTGTAAGTGATACTTGGTCACTTTTCAATACAACAATATCATCCTATAGGCTAGTGGAGGCTTGGGGAAGAAACTCTCACATGGGTCTCTCTTAAATGCCTTAGCTTAACCCTATCATTTGATACACAGTCAAGGAGGCTGCCAGCTGTCTCTGCACTGATTACACATATAGCGGATGAATCTAGCATTTTATAGCTAATCATTACTTACTCTAGATCTGCCCCTATGGGGACAGAACTGTTTCTGAGCAGTGGCCCGGTGACGGCCCTAGTCCTATATTTACAGGCAGCTATATATTAGCAATGGATCCTGAATATCCATAAGGGATCCCCATATGTTCCATCAACCTAACTTACCAGAGTTAAGTTATCAATGACAGTCACGTACTGTTTGACATACATCTTATTTTAAACCCCATTTTTTTATTTATTGGTACAAATAAAGTATTTTAAAACATTCACTATACATTCAGCTGTGAAACAGAGTGCTTATATACTAGGTTTCTTTTCTCTCTTTGATGCATTCTTGTTCCTACCTAGTCAGCACCTCACATTGGTTCAAATTACTAAGCTCTGCGGGTGTTCTCTGAATACAAAACAATTACACAACATAATAAAAGAACATACAAAATTCAATATAAAATTTTCATGTGCTGCTGCACTTGGAAGATAGATCTTGCCCCGCCTTGATAAAAAATTGAAATCCTACTCACCAAAGGTGACCAGGACATGCACATTGGTTTTAGGGTCTTTTCGCCGGGTGTACCGCTCGCCGTGGGGTGAAATAAGCCAGTCACTGGGGGAGAATCGCCTTCTATACTCGGAGTCTGCTGCTGCCAGAGTCTGGTCGATCGGCTCCTCTACTGACGTCACCTCCTGAATCTCACTGCTACGGTGTCCCTGTGATGCCAAAAAACCTCCAATGCATTTCGAAACTCCTAATAGTGGGTTTCTTCATTAGGGATAGATGCTGCATGGGTCTGTGCTTCTATATATACCCCAGTTCATTCAATTATGGTGATTGACAACTCCTAATTACTTTGGATGACACCCAGTGTAGTTTTAAAGTCCTCAGATAGAACATATATGTGGATGATAACCAAAATTGGTAATAACAAAAGGATACAAATACCAGAGAGTGTTGATTCCGGATCTGCAGTGCTCAGTGGGATTTACCAGTTACTACATCTTTATTGGGACTTTCATTTGCATTTCTATTAAGCTACTGGGGAGGGGGGTTCTATTGAGGACATTTATGTACTTATAAAGTTATTATCCACAGATCTGCCCAGTTATTTAGAGCACCACACAGTGTTTTTTCTATCTTGTTCCATTTCGACATGATGTGCAATCAGATGTGTTTTCCCTGGCAATGGAGAGAACACATCGAAAAATTGTTCCACCATCTTTTGTACCTGTACTTTCTGTTCCAAGGACAGATTCTCCCCCAGTTGGACACTCTCCTTTTTCTTAGTAGAGTCTACTTGTGGTCCCTCCTCTACTATTGAGACAAACAAACTCTCTTGAGCTTTCCAGGGCTTCAAAAGATTTATATGATAAATTTGTTTTTCTTTTCCCTGGCTGCACTATTTCTCAGTCGGGTCCTACTTTTCGTGGTACCTCAAAGAGTCCTTGCCATTTTGCCAATAACTTCGACTCTGTAGTCAGAAGCAGAAGTAAAACCCATCTCCTGGCTGAAATTCTCTTGTGTGAGCCCCTTTATTATTATTCTTGTGCTATTTGTGCCTCTCATCCTAGACTTTCTGACCTTTTTCTTAGTTTTAATACATACTGTACTAAATTATTTACCCTTGGTATTTGTTCTTCCCACATTTCTTTTAACAAATCCAGAATTCCTCTTGGTTGTCTTCCATAAAGCAATTCAAAAGATCAAACCCTTGTCGAAGACTGGGGAACTTCCCGAATGGCAAAGAGAAGAGGTTGATGCAGTTCATCCCAATGCTGTGTCTCAGTGGATATACATTTTCTTAACATATTTTTAAGCGTCTTATTAAATCATTTGACTAGTCCATCTGTGTGTGGATGATAAATCGAGGTCTGTAATGACTTCAATTTTAATAGACCACAGAACTGTGTTCCCTGGTCTGTTAAAATTTCGGTAGGAAGCCCCACTCGGGAGAAGATCTTAATTAGTTTGGTCGTTACAACCTTAGCGAATGTCGTTCTCAATGGAATAGCTTCTGGGTACCTTGTACATAATCTACTATGATGACTATTTACTGGTACCCTCCAACACTTTTTTCCAAGAGACCCACAATATCCACACCTATCCTTTCGAAAGGGGTCTCTACCATTGGGATAAGCACCAAAGGCACTTTGGTGTTCCCATTTGGGGCAACCATCTGGCACTCAGGGCAAGAATCACAGAAGTCCCTTACCGCTCTATAAATAGCTGGCCAATAGAACCGTGCTATGAGACGGATTCAGGTTTTCTCCCTTCCCAGATGACCTGAGCAAGGAAGAGTATGAGCTAACCATAATACCTCTTTTCTGTAGGGTCTTGGCACTAACAGTTGCATTTGTATCTTTTGTGTTTGCTTCTCTTTCTCAACTCGATATAAGAGGTCATTATGCAACTCAAAATGAGGAAAAACACTGACCCCCTGTGGGTTTATTACTTCTTTGTCTACCACTGACTGCCACCTAGTCATATACATGGCTTAAGGAATCGTCATTTTTTTGCTCAACCAGAAAATTTGAAAACCCTGACAACATCTTGGCCTCCAGTAAGTGTCGGTTATCTATTCCCTGCCCCTACACCCATTGGGGAACACATTTATGACTAGTTTGGGGTGCCTCTAACTCTTGGGCGGTATCAACTCTTACTACCTGGGGTTTTTTCTATCCTGCGCTGCTTTTTGATTTTTCAGGTGCAGAACCTGGAAGGAAACAGAACCGAGTCAGTAAATGGGAACAATTCCCCCAGCGTTATCTCTGCATTTCTCATCCCCTGGGGCCTAAGGACAAAACAGAATTTGTGAATAATTTGTCACAGAACCTCCAATCCCAACCTAAAATCACTGGGAATGGGAGTTCTTTGGTGACACCCACCAACAAAACCTCTAAGTGTCCGCCCACCGTTAGTTTTACTCTGGCACGGAGATACTCCTTGACATCACCATGTATACATTCAATGCGTACCTGGGCCGATCCTTTAAGTTTATCTAAGGCTACCAGTTCCTGCTGTACCAGTGTCTGGCTACAGCCAAAATCCACCAACCCCTCCACCTTAATTCCTTCTACTTTCAAAGATATGAGGAATTTAGTTCTGGCTGGATCTGACACCTCCTCCAGGGTCACGTAGGGATGACCATAGTTACAGTCCAAGTGGGGACAATGTTGAGACATTTGACCCAGCTCACTACAGGAAAAACACACTATGGGATCTGTGGCGGACACTGACTGGCTTCCGGAGTCTCTTGTAGCCCCCTATGGGACACCGCCCTGGTTGGACCTGGTTGGCGCATACTAGGTCCCATATTGAATGCAGCCAGAGCCCTCCATTTGGCCTGAGCCTCTGCCTGGTTTAGGAAAATTGCTTTTTCCAAATGTACTGGCTTTCTTTAATGGCTACTTCCCCCCCCCCCTCCTTGGACCATGCGCACAGGACTGTTCTGTAGTTAAAAAGTTCTCCATTAGTCTCAAGGTTTCAAGGAGGGTCTTGGCCGAATGCCGACAAACCCACTCCCTTCGGCCTAGGGGAAAAACCCACAAAAACTGTTCTAGGGCAACTCTGTGACCTTGCTGGAGCTGCGGGTCTCTTGTTCTAGCCAGGGCCAACAGACGTCCTGTACACGTTGGGCTAGGACTTTGGGTTGCACACCTGGGGAATACCGCTCTTCGCGGAAGTATTCGATAGGTATCCTCTGTTAACCCCATGCGATCCAGGATTGCTGCCTTGACTTGGGTGTAGTCGAGTGCTGCAGTATTGTCAAGGGTGTGATATGCCGTCTGTGCTTCTCTTGTTAACTGCGGGGCCAGTTAGGTGGTCCATTGGTCCACCGTGAAAAAAACGCCACTCGCTCAAACGTTATGAGGTAGGACTCCATATCGTCATTAGGTCCCATTTTTGTCAGCCTAATGACAGGTCTCTGATCTCCAGTGCCCAGGTTCCTGGAAGCGGGACTTGGGAGCTGCAATGAATGCTGAGCACCCATATGTTGTACCAGCTGCAATTGAGCCTGTGCCTTGTTCGCTGTTAACTGTAGGAAAAACTGTTGCTGTGTGGCCTGGTTTTCAGCCTCTCACTGCTGTTGGGTTGCCTGTTGTTGCTGCTGTTGGGTGGCTTGTTGCTGCTGTGCAGCCTGTTGTTATAGTATTAGCTGTTATTGCTGTTGTTGTTCAGCCCGATTTTCCGTCTCTCACTGCTGTTGGGCGGCCTGTTGTTGCTGCTCTTGTGCAACCAGTTTCTTTTTGACTTCCTCTTACTGTTTGCTCATCTTTTCTTGAGGGATGTACACAGTATGGACAGAGCATTCGTTTGTGTGAGAATCTTGAACCAAATGTGTTTTTTCCCATAGATCTTGTTTTTGAGCACAGTCCACCTAATAATTTGGAGTGGTGATCCACCACCCCTTTAATGAGGATCTCCAATTCCTCCTCCATGAATGCAATGCTCCTGATTCTTCTAGCAGCAAGATCAGCAGCAGAGGTGGAAGCCTCCTCAGCCGTGTTCACACCGTACAGGCTAATATGACTGAAAAACTTCCCTATGTATTGTGTATGTAGTTGAATTTGCGCATGAGCATTATGTTTACAGTAGGCGTTATTTGGAACGCACGTTATAGTTTTCTCAATACACATATGCATTGTATTGTTTCTCGCGTCTCTGAGCTATTAACATACCACTACTGCATTTATCGCTACGATACAACTTTTGGACACTATTTTTGCATACTATTAGCCTTGTGGATACCCGTGAAACACATGGGAAATAATATCTGTTACCTATTTAGTTAATGTCACATTATTTGCCCTAATTTAGCAGAGCTCTGTGGATCTGCCCCTTAGTCCTTTGACATGGTTTATCACTGCTCTTCGAGGCCTCTTTCACTAGATTTGCAAGCTTAAACTATTTGAAAATGATCGTGTCCCCCCTTAACTATAAAGCCCGCTAGTTCTAAGGATATGCAAACAAGGCTAACAAGAGAGAAAGAGAGAGAGAGAAAGAAAGAGAGAGAAAGAGAGAATTAGTCTTATTTTAGTAAAGTCCCAAGTTATTTATATACCTCCCCAAACTCTTCATTAAACTGCTGTTATTGATTTGGATAGAAGTGTGTTATTAGCCCTGAGTAACGGAGCTCTGTGGTTCTGGCCCGTAGTTTTTTGCCATGGTTGATCACTGCTCTTGAAGGCCTCTTTCCCTAGTTTGCTTCCTAAGCTAAAACTATTTGAGAATGATCATTCCCTTACAGGAGACTCATTCTGCACACAGGAACATACTAAGTGTTGGTATTCTCAGATCATCTTGCCGTATGCTATTACATTGGCTTCCCTTCATATATTTGAACTGAATAGTTTAACTATGAACATACCAACTTTTCTCGGTATGTATATGTTAAAAATAATAATTGTGCACATAATCAAGTGTTGCATATGCAGTCCCATAGCTGTTATGGCTAGAATTCTGGCCCTGGCCAATTGATAGGAATTATAATGTAACAGGTGTGTGGTGACCTTGATATTTCTATGTTCTCCCTGGGATGGTGTCAGTTTCATACAAAACAAACCACAGTAATAATAGTCAGTAATTGGCACAACATTTGCTGGCCTTTCCAGAAAAGTTCAGGAATGAAAGGATTATATTCTTCACCTAAGACAAACATAAAGCAGATCATAGAAATCTGAGGATATGACAACATTGCTGCACACTGTTTAGTATAAATGTTGAACAGCATTTGTACCCAACAGTTTTCTAATGAGCTAATCCTAAAGTGACACAAAATCATAATAGTATAGCCTGTTTTTTTGTTTTGTTTTTCATCATACTAAAACGTGTGTAATCCTCTATTCCTCGGTATTGAGAGAGGTGTTTGCAATGCATAGGTTACCTTAATACTACTGAAAAAGATGACTTTTGTGCACAGATATACTGTTCTATTTGTCATCTGTTTACTATGTCATTTTGTCACCATTGTCACTCATAATGTATTACTTTACATAATGTATTACTTCCTGGTAAAACATTTTATAAATAAATAAAATATTAATATCATATTTTCTATACTGTATGGCGTACAGTCCTTGTCACAATAAAGAAACAATAATGTTTCACCCATTATATTCATAATAAAGGTTGATACTTCCTAAAGACAGCTGTTTCCTGTACAAGTGAATTCGGATACAACATATGCAATTATTCTATCTAACGGACATAGAAATTCTCTGACATTTTTTTTAGGAAAAGTTACATTATACAGAAGATTTCCTCACACAATAATTTCCTGAATAATGTTGGCTCAAAGTAATGGAGCAAGTTGAGTTTAGTGTAAAAATATTCCAGTGCAGCCTACATGCCAGGAGTAACATTTTATTTGTTATGTAGTTATTGTGAAAGGAAAACATTCAGACTTTTAACAGCTGCCTTACCAATTACAATATTTGTTGCACAAGATAAAAAAGCTTTTCAATAATGAATATAACAGCAATCCATGAAATATATACATTTTAACTTTTTCAAAAACTTTGAAATCAGTGCATAGTTTTTTAAATATCAACTAGATTACCATACCTCTACCGAACATAATCTTATCAAGGTACCTATGCAATATATTAATTTATAATTATTATTTGGGCCAAATAGAAGTTATTATTGGATTAAGTTTTTTCAGACAAGGTGACTACACTGCAGACACAGATATCAAGAGATATAAAGAAGTATGGAGAGTCCTCCAATTTTAAAAGAATACAAATATGTAAACTATAACAATTTTGGCGCATTACAAAGTAGTGGATTGCTGAGTCAGTTGGTTTAAAAAAGGTATTTGTGCCTAAAAAAAACAGTTGTCATTTACGATTAGAAAATGGAACCAAAATGTATAGATCACCGTGACCTGTTTCTTAGAATTACTCAAATAATCAATTTTTGGGACCGAATAACTCCACAATAATTCTGTATCGGAGTCCAGAACCAGAATTATCTCATACTGTATATCAGCTGAATTGCAGTCTAAAGAGCTGTCATGTCAAGGAGCATAGGTTGTTATGGGTATTACTGGTGTTCACACATTCCAAAGGTTTTAATATTGGTTTATTTGCACATGGAGGGATTAAGCCCTACAAAGCATTCTAATCTGTTAACAACCTGTGTTTCTTTTAAGTGGTTGATATCCTCAAACTCTTGTGATGGTCTTGGAGTGGACCCTACTGTTAGCATAAAAGCTTTTTTTATACTAAAATAGAGGAACATTTTAAGCTCCCATTAGCAGGAAACACATGGTGCCTGTTACAAATTGCCAGCATTGGCAAACTTGGTTGACACAAAACCATATATATTTTCCACTTGTAACTACAAGATTTTTTTTAATGTTATTGTTATGTTGTGTTAATCCAACATTTTGAGAATTTTGAGTGCTTAAACTACTGTAATGCATAACATGTATTGTGTTAAACTGAACCAGAGTATATTCATTTTTATATTAACTGGGCTCCTGTCCATCAAATAATGCAATATATTTGAAAAATATATAGTATTGTTATGGCCATTTTTTCCTTATTTTAGAATTAGGAATGGGAAATACACTAGAAGAAATACAAAAAAAAATATTATGGAATTATTTTAATATTAAATTATAGCTTTTTTGTTTACCTTTTCCATTAAAAAAAAAACTAATACAGCAGGCCACATACTATTAGTTCACTGGGAGCACAATTATAGTTCTACAGTTGTTTTTCATTTGAGTGTTAAAATAGCATTTTTGTTTAAATAGTCCTTCTCCTGCTTGCACAGGCTACTGGCTTCATGGAAGAAGGCTCTAATAATCACAATCCTTAGTGATCTCTAGTAAGGAACTCTCCTACAGTATTTGCCACCCTCACAGACATACATGTTACTGATAGTTAGTGAGAACTCATGTGACATGGATTTTTTCATTTCTTCATCTCCATTAGTGATTTTATCATTCAAGTCAGTTTAACGTTGAATTCCTTGGAAGAAGAAGAAATTACTGTATTATTAAATCTGAATGGTGGCATACAGTGGCTTTACTGGAGATTTTGGATGTTTGTTAATTTTACACCAAAATGTAGTACCATAGAAATCCTGTGGATCAGGTTTGCTCTAGTTCCAAGCAAAGATCTAAAACATTTTTAACCTATTCCATTCTTCCATATGGTGGTTCCATGTGATCTACAGTAGAGTGAACTCTGTAATATCTTTACTAACATCTGCAGGCCGTACTGTAGTTTCTTTCTGGAAGACTTTGAACACATTTTCAGGCCCAACCACGTGCTTTTTTTAGATGCTACCCCAAATTAACTCACGTTTGTGAGAGTCATATTTACTAGGTGCCAAGATAAAAAGCAGCTTATGGCTCATTAAAGGTGCCTTACACTTTTTGGGAGTTGTCTCCCCTCTGTAAATACTGTCAATATTATGTATACAATTTTGCTTTAAAATTTTGGGGGGGTTTTACCTAAATTGCACTTTTTCGTAAAATTTTGTCGAAGGTTAACTACTCTGAATTTCACCAATTTTGACAAAATTTGGAAAGACTTTTTCAGCTTTTCAGCACAATATACCAAAAATGGCAATTAAACACAGTTTATAAAGGACCATGTGACTTTTCACATTGACTTTTAATGAGTTGTAGATTCTTGCAAAAAAAAGTACACTGAACCTTCATCCCTATTTCATCTTTATTTTTGTCATTTTTTTTAAACTATATGTAAGCAGAAAGCATACACTGTTATTGTATCCATGGGAATGTAATGGTGATTCTTTTTTTTATTTTCAGAACACTACCTCAAAAACGCACTAACTGAAACAAAAGGGATGTCAGCACACCAGTTTGGAGAATGCTTTGCAGCTGGTGAACGGTTCATGGGGCAGGGAATCTCAATGCCATTAGTTAGGAAAGTTAAAAATGTATGTGATGTCCAATTAATGTTCTCTTTTTATATACAATAAACTCTGGAGACTATGGGACTGCTATGTTACCCAGATAACAAATGGTTGGGTACATATGATACATTTGTTTAGAAATGTGATTTTCAAGGATAAATGATGTGCGTTTTACATTTATTGTTCTGAATAGTTAAGAATCATCACAAAATCACACCATTTTAATAACATGCCATGCCTACCGGACATAAAAATACTGTCTCGATGAGTCCAAATTCAGGGTGACCATGAATAAATAAGTATTTTATTTATTTTCTGAATAATAATAGTTTTTTCTTTTTTTTTTTCTGAATACAAATAATGCCCCCACTGGGCCTGCAGAATAATAATAATTGGCTTATTTTTACTATAACCCTGAAAATAATTATTTTAGTACAACGCTTAAGCTTTGAAGGCTTGAAAGTGAAATAAAGTGGAGTGTAATGAGAAGGGGGCTGTTATTGTTTGTTGTAACTGCAAATGTTTCGCATGTTTTGTTCGATGAGTAACTGAGTAGTTGTATGTTTCCGAAGAACAATGTTTATGTTTTCTGAATTTCAGAATGCTCTTTTTGGGTCTTCATTTAATTTGAATGTTTATCTTGTTTGGTTTAAAGTGTGTATGGCTGTGAGGGTAGGTTTGCTTTGAATTCGTACTTATGGGATAGGAGAGGTGTAGAAGGAGTGGATTAGACTAGGTTTAAGGGTGGGGTATGGGATTTAGAACTAACTTCGGAGCAGTTAGTTAGTTTAGGGGGTGTAAGTGTAGGATTAACGGTCTCAGATGAGAGAGGAAAGCCTATGATTTTTTTTTTTTTTTGCCTTTTGCAGGTCAGGATTAGATTTAATTGAAGTTTACGGTCTAGATACATTTATTTAAATTGAGACTATGAAGAAAGGGGAAATAGTGCATTTGAATGAGCAGTGGAAGCACATTCAAAGTTTAAAGAGGCAATCCAAACACCTTAAAAAAAATATTTTAAAATATGCAGCCTTTGATTACCTTTATTGAAAACTAATTACCTATGGTGCCGATCGATTAGTTCTTCCATGATTGATAAGTAAATATCTTGCTTCCCAGTTTTCACTAGATGGCTGCCTTCCAGTTTCAAATCAATCCTTCAGTCAATGTAACTCAGCAGCTACAATCTACTCTTATATTACTAAAGTAACATTATCTATTGTTACAGTTTACAGCTCAAACTGCTGGGAATATTGGCAGCAATTATCACAAACAGGAAAGTGTTACAAAGATCTTGCACTGCTGGGGAGGTGGGCTAAAGCCTGCTATAGAAATCAAAGGATGCTAAGTATATTAAAACTCATTAAAATGGCATTAAGAGTTTGATTTTAAAATAAAAAAGGTAGTAAGTATTATCTAATACTACAGAATTGATTTATTTATTTTTTTAAACACACACACATAGGATATTACATGGTTTGATCAATTTAAAGGCTCTAAGTTTATTATAGAAATAGCTTGGTAAGGTAATAGCCTCACTTTCAGGCAAGTCATCCAATTCTCAGCCTACTTCAAGCAGCTCCCTGAAGGTTTAGTAGGCCATCTACTTGGAATTGCATAGCAACGTCTGTTACGGAGGAGCTAGCTACAGTGTCAGCGAAACTAGCAACATCAAATATTCAGTCTAAGTCATGTTCGTTGAGTTGTTCCACACAAAGAGCATACACCACACATCAAGGTAAAGGGATAAAAAAAAATGGTACAACATCCGGGAGATCACCAAGAACAACCTTCTGATGGTACCCTGTGAGACAAGCAGTACAGATGTTTATACACCAGACATCGAGGACATTGTTGACACAGCTGGGTATTCTAACTTTGCCCCTTCCAATGTATGGTGTGTTTGCCAGCACAAACAACCTGGGGAGGGGAGAAGAGATGGGCATTGATCTCCAAGAGAAGATCAAAAAGTAATTTAACAAGAAATATAATGCAATGCAAGATGAGATGGTGGAAGATAGGCTTGGCCCAATGGAGGAAACAAGGTACAATACTTTTCATTTTGCTCACACGGCATGTTCCATGCCAACCGTTCCTTTGCAACGTCACATTTTGAGCTTTATTACACCTATTTTCATTAAAAAAAACTAATTAATCATATACAGATACAGCCAAAGATATTACCCCGGCTTACACCCTGGTGTGGGTTAAATAGCGTGATCGCCTGCTCCTTTCTCATGTACGGCTCATTCAAAACAATATCCGCTTCTCCGCTAGCGTGTTATGTACAGTATGTCCCAGTGCAACGCGCAAGCGAGAGTAATAATGTTACCTACACCTGTGCATACACAAAAGCGAAAGGCAGATGTAATATTTGTAACATCTATTATATTAAGTGTTGCACAAAAACAATATTGAATATTAGACAAGAGATGTGCAAATGTCTTCAAATTTGCAATGTTTTGCAAAAGTTCACACTTACTTGAAAATGCCTGAAAATATGCAAACATATAAACCAAAGGTAACATGGGTTATTTGTTATTTATATTATTATGACACGTGTATTACTGCTGTGAAGCGCTATGAACATTAATGGTGCTATATAAATAAAAATATACATACATACATACATGGTACAATAAGGGCTACTACATCTGTAACATCCACCATCATCTTCACAATCAGCAAAGAATATAGTGAAAGGTTAAAGGTCTGACTGTATGTAGTCTTGAAATCCCCTGTACAACAATATCTATATATAATTATCAAATGTGTCCAATTAAAGGAATAAAAAATCAGAACCTACAAATAAAACAATTTGTTCCAAGTCCAAAATATTTTACCACGGGGGGGGGGGGTGGGAACAGTTTTCTTCAAAGCCACAAGGGGGAGAAGTTTAACAAAGACGATTGCAAAAGATGAATTTATTC
This sequence comes from Ascaphus truei, assembly GCF_040206685.1. Classification (NCBI taxonomy): domain Eukaryota; kingdom Metazoa; phylum Chordata; class Amphibia; order Anura; family Ascaphidae; genus Ascaphus; species Ascaphus truei. The sequence continues at coordinate 72,276,676 of NC_134485.1, read as the reverse complement.
TATTTCAGCATACTTTCTTCCCATAGTAGCCCATAAATCCTTTATGCATTCCTTCATTAATAAGTTCTATATCATTCCATATAGTTTTTCAGTTTAATATCATTTTACGGCCCATTTCTTTTCTACATAGATCCATAAAGGACCAATGTAACTCTAATGTATTCATGTGTTTATGGAAACAACCATGTGGCTTATATAATTAAATGGTTTATAGTGTATGCTTTAAAGTTTATTTTAAGCATCTCATGTAAAGATTAGAGATGTAGAAAATTTTGCTGAAATTCGTGAACCCCATGAAATTCACCGGGAAAAAAATATGTAAACATTTGATGGAAATGCAGCAAAGTTTACAAAAAGAAAGGTACGTGAAGCACACCGCAGGATTAATAAAAATTATACTTTAATGCAAAGAATATAGCCCAACGAAGGGACTAAAAACCAAACATAAACTACAGATAAATCAAAAAATACATGAATAAGGTCTTCACAAAAGACCACACCAAAGTGACAAGTGATAACAATAATTGTAAAAACAAATAACAATCCCACAAGACTGTAAGGGACCACGTGAATGGGAATACCCCCAAAAAGTTCACTAAGAACACGTCATGTGGGTGGGTGAAACAACCAGAATAGCAAGAAAGTTTGAAATAAAAGCCTCGAAACATCCTGGTAGTGTAAGCACGCGTTCCTTTCTTTTTGTTTTCATTGGGAGTCTCCCCCTTTGTTGGGGGTTCTGTCCCTCTATAGGGGCTTTGTGAGGAGTGACCCCTTACGTGTTAGCTGCAAGCAGATTACACCATTACACAGGATTGACAGCTCGAGCGCAGAAACCCATTTGCTATGCAGCAAAGTTTACCCGCAAAGTTCGACAAGCAATGAAATATTGGCACTTACTGCCACTTTGGGGAACTTCTGTTGAAAAGTGGCATAATTTCACTGTAATATGGGAAAATGTTGCACCTAAGTGTGTTTTCGGAAATGTCCGAGCAATGTGAACTTTTGTAACTTCATAGCGACAATCTAATTATAATGTCAAAGGTATAAGACCACTGTTTTAACCACAAATATAACATTAGCATTAAACACAGCAAGTACTAACGATGCTTTGGAATACTTACATTGTCTTCTTTAGGGAAACTTGTTAAAGAAAATGTAGTGCAGAAAGAAACAGAAGGGAAAACTTACTGACAAGAAATGCCTTTTCAAACATCTCTAACTACTTTAGGTCTTTTGAACAAGAATTAAACAAAAGCGTGTTTAATAACCACTTCAACACATGTATGCTATGAAATTATGTTATATGCATTGCAGATGTATCCCGCATAGCTATATATTTCCTGCACGGTATATTTCATATTTACAAAACTAAATATTTCAATATTTATTTAACACACCTTCCAAATAGTGATCAAAGGGATGATGACACCAGGGAGTTGAGTGTTTTTTTTTTATTTATAGGCCTATACTTAGATTCCTTTTTTTAAAGATATATACTGTATATATTATATATAGCATGTTCTTCTATAGTGCTGCTATGTTTACCTAGCGCTTTACAGAGAAATTTTGCTGCCACAGGTCCCTGCCCCGTGGAGCTTACAGTCTATCTTTTTTGGTGCCTGAGGCACAGGAAGATAAAGTGACTTGCCCAAGATCACAAGGAGCTGACACTGGGAATTGAACCAGGTTCCCCTGCTTCAAACTCAGTGCCAGTCAGTGTCTTTACTCACTGAGTATATATATTCACAGGACAGGCACTCCAAAGGTGAAATTTATTTCTCAAGGAGCTCTTGATAAAGGGAGCCGAAACATTGAGGAATAAATTTCACCTTTGGATCATGGAGTGCCTGTCCTGGTTCCTGTATCAGATGTGCTGCCTTGCTGACACCTGGACGGTTTGTACCCTACTACTACCTTTATCTACGCAAATGTGAGTGCCTAATTTTCTTGACTGTTATATAGAAATATATAATACCGGTAGTAGTTTTTTTTATTATTTATTTATTTATAAAAATGGAAGTAATACATTGAGAATTACCTTTCGTTTCCAAGTATGTCCTGGGCACAGAGTTATAAAAAATAAATGGTTACATTAAAAGAACAGGGTTAAACAGTCAATTCACAGACATTTCATGGACAGATAGAGTTGGAAAATTGGGTACAGGGGATAAAGGGCTTGTGTTTTTCCAATTGAAATAGAGCAGCATTAACATCACTTTAACATCACCAAACGGCAGCAAAAGGCTCACACCCTTTGGCTGCCCTTCGGCTGCACCAAAGGCTATCCTGTCCGTCTTTGAGGCAACACAGATGTACACTGGGGTGGTTGATTTTCAATGCAGCTGTGAACAAAAAGTTATTTGTGTCCTCTTGGCTCTTTAACATTCCAGTGAGTTGGGTTAACGTTCCACAAAGTACAAGCAAACATTAACCCTTAGCACGCTGGTCCTGTGCAAAGGGAAGCAGCTCTTGGGGAGCCCCACCAGGCTGTCCACCTTCGGGGCAACGCAGATGTACACTGGGGTGGTTGATTTTCAATGCAGCAGTAGTGGCACACCTCTAAAGTTAAATTAACTGCCTGGGTGCAGACTGCAGCAAAGGTAAGTACATAAGGTTGATAGGAGGTAGGCACACCAGGTCTTGGAGAAAAAATATCAAATTTATTTTAAAATATCAACATTTTCACTCACTGAAGCTTTTCTCAAAACCTTATAGTGTCAGTTATATATACTGACCCTCCAACTGTACTGATTTGGCTGGTACAGTACAGTTTCGGGGAATGCTGTACCGGCCTACAAGCAGTAGGGTTCCCTGCGACAAAGGGCCAATCAGAATCTTCAGCGACATTCATAGGCTGTCCGCATGGTGTCACTACAGCCTATCAGCGTCACCATGCGGCTGCTTTGCTCTGCACCAGTGGCCCGATCTGCCACTACCTGCCCTGTCTGCAGGCAGCCTGGGACTTACAGTAAGGGTAAGATTTTTTTTTATATATATACTGTATATGTTTTAGGGGTGTTGGGCATCTTATGAGGGGTTTTGGGGGATTTTATGAGGGTTATTGGAGATCTTGTGAGGAGTGCTTGGGGATCTTGTCAGCGGTCTTGGGAGATATTATGTGGGGTGTTGGGGCCCTTATGAGGGGCGTTGGGGGATCGTATAAGGGGTAAGGTTATATATGTGGGGCGTCAGGTGTAATGGACACGTACCTATTTTAATCTTGGAAATGCTTGAGAGTATGGATATATATATTTATATATATATATATATATATATATATATATATATATATATATATATATATATAAACAAAATTACACAGTCCTAAAAGCATCCATGGCACTACTATATTTAACAGAGCTTCAACCATTATTAACTAATTGGGGTAATTTGGGCCACTAAGTAAAAACAACATCATGTAAGTACTATATAACTTTTACAAGCTGTGCTCATGATGAATAACCCATATGGAACTCCAGTTTCTTATACATAGCTCAAACGTGAACATATCTGTATATAGGGAATGGACAGTAAACTGTTCCAATACCTGTACCTTACACAATGTGAAAGAAAAACTCTGAGATATTTGGGCAGGATTATTAGAGGGTGACGGGCATGGTTGGTGAATAAAGAGCACAGATACTGTATGGCATTTGGCTAAGAAACTCTAAGCTGCAAAACTGGTCCCAGAATGATATTCCCTAGCTTTGCTGTGGGAACTATGCATCAATCTCATAACTGTGGGATTTTATGTTAAATTGCCAGTAAGATGGAGATTTTGAACATGCATCAGTGTGCTGAGCAAAGTCAGGGTGTCAATTTGGTCTGCTTTAACTTCTTAGGCAGCGCTTATAGTGCCGGCAACGGCGACAACGACGTGACGTCGCGTCAAAACAAATGCATTGCCGCCGTCGCATGCGCTTATAGTAAGCGCGATGCAACTGCACGACGGAGCGACGGCTTGGTCACGATCGCTGGAAGTCATCTCAATTTGATTTTTCCAGTGACCGTAGCCTGACGTCGCAGTCGCCAGCACTATAAGCGTAGCATTAGGTATCAATGGATTGTGTGTGATTTATTATATGGAAGGCCTAGAGTTATAGTCTGCAGAGCCATATTTACTAAGCAGCACTAAGCAGTAATATCCCCTAAATCCCATTTACTTGAATGGGCCACATGGTACTTTAAGGCTTAGTATTGTTTAGTACATAGAGCTTGTAGTATCATAAAGGAGTGTATCAAATTCTATATCACAGACACACTATTTCGTTACCTTTGCTTAGATTCATACAACTTTGCCAAATCTGACATATTAGAAGTCTCCTAGGCTAATATTCTGCATCAAACCCAAGATTAAACATTTATTGACACAAAGGATGTAGACAATATTGAGTACTGTCTTTGTCTGCAGTGTTTTCTATTTCAATGTTTGTTTTTTATTTAAATAATCTTTACAATTTCAAGGATGCAAACAAAGGCTGTTATTTTTGCAACCCCATGGGTATCGGATGTTTAGAATGTTAGTATAGAATGAGTTCTACAATGTGGTTCTGAGGGATGGAGTCAAGAGCCGTTAGACTCAAAGGAGCATATCATTTGTATCATCCGCCATAGCAAAGTGCTTATTTTGTTGTAAATCACACTTCAATATACAATATCTGTGCGCCATTTTCTTGCATGTGTGTTGATCTGAGTCGATATTAAGGATTTGTGGAGCATGTGAGAGGAGATTAGGGTGGCGTTACATTTGCATACTTTTGCAGGTATGGAAATGGTATGTGATGAAACGGGCAGCACGGCTGCTAAAAATAAAGATCTAGCCAATCCTGCTGTCTGTTCTCTTTACGGTTACTGTGAGTAACCCTGGGGTTAATGTTGGGTTTTGCCCATGTATTGTATATATGTATCCCTAAAGCACTGTAATAATATAAAGCTTTGTTAGATGTGAAAACACTGTGATATACACTGTATCTTATGCTTCAACACATGTGGGGTCAGTAGTACCACTCGCTTGGATATAGGGGGGGAAATCAAGGACACTTTCACCCTTAAAGCCATGCCCCCTTCTGGGCATTCGTTTTCCCATGCTGGGGATGGGAGTGACCATGTTTGAGCATGTAAGTGTAAGGAATCGGAGAGCACGTCCCCCGCGGCGTGCTCCCTCCTTACCTGCTGCTTCACAGCCTCCCACGCATCTTACAGAGCGCGCGCACCAACGGAGGGTTTTCAAGGTCGCTACAGAGCTTGGCTCTGCCCCCCGCTTCAACGCATGGCTGCCCCACGTGGCACGTGCACGTGACGCACATGCACCGCTCCCCAGCTGCGTGTCAACACTCATTATCTCACTCACCTGTCTCCTGCACCTCACAGCCTATCCCTGCATCCGCAGAGGCTGCTCCTCCGCTCCACCCCCCTTTCTCATTGGACTCTCACACACATATAAGCTCAGCTCTCTCACTCTCACCTTCTTTTGCTGAGCATAGTTCATTGTAGCCTTACTGTTCCCACGTCCCTGTTCCTGCTGTTTTGCCTTGCCTTGCCTTGCCTGTCTCTGTGTTTGATCTCCTGTGTACCGACCCGGCTAGACTTTGGACCCTTCTCTGGATATTGACCCCGGCTTGCCTCTGACCTTCCGTATCTCTCCATCCCTGACCATGGCACATGAACAACGACTATCCTACTGGCTCTAACCCCTTGACCACGGCACCCGGCAACCGACTACTCTCCTGGCTCCAACCTCGGCAAGTATCAAGACCATTCTACTCTCTCCAACCCTGACCGACTAACCTTGACTATCCACTCTCGAGACATGCCTCTGCTGCTGTGTGTGGTGTGTTCTATACTCTCCCACCTCAGTACCGGGGTCCCGCCTTGTTCGTGGTGAGCGCAAGCGTTACAGTAGGCCCCTATTTCTGGGTTGTTTTCGGGGACTTTGGAGTATGAGAAACAAGGCCAGTGTCCAGGGAGGGTCGTGTGCATAGGGCACCCTTTGGAATCACCCACGTGATCAAAAGTGGAGCTCTGCCTCTCACCACCAAATCGAAGCCATTGCATTCCCCTTGTGGAACTCCAGCTGGAATCATCATGGCTGGCAATGGCAGCCATAGGTGCTCCTCTAATTGGTCAATTTGTATATACCGCTCAGTCTGACATCACGATTGACAAATGGCCAGACCTGTTGCCGCGCCCCCAACGCCTGTGATTGGACCAGTCTTCCTTCCCACTGCTCTCTGATTTGCTGAGCGGCATTCCTCCATGCATTTGAATGGAAGTGGCAAATCTACAACTGCCTAGATGCTCGCGAGTTCCAGGGTAGTTTGTGATTAGTCCCAATGTCTAGAGACGAGCTGGAAAAACGGGCAAGTGGCAATCAGGAGCATATCAATCCGCAGAGAATTTGATTTGCGGGAGACATCCTGTGTAAGCTGTCTTTGGCGGTGTCCAGCACGTAGTGAGTTAGGAGTCCCCTGTGAACCCCGTAATTGCTGTACCTGGTTGGGGTGAGTATTTTATAGTGTTTTCTGTGTTTATAGTGCATACCTATGCTTGTGATGTCCCCTGTTGGCTCATGCCATAATAAACCTGTTTATTTAACCCCGGTAAGTCGTCTTGTCTCCCGTGACATTATGTATGAATAAATATACGGTTTCTGTTACTTTTAGTTAAGATTTTCTGTGATGGTTTCCTCTGCCGCCTTAAAGGTGGCGTGAAAAGTATTATTTGCACAATAATAGTGCAGCAAAATGTATCAATGTAACGCTAATTCTCCGTAATCCTTGTGTCGTCATTTGTAATGTGTTTCTCCACAGGTCAAATGCTCCAAATTCTACAACAATATATGCTCTCCTTACATAGGGTGTGAATCACACAAAGAAAATGCTAATTTTGTAGACACAAAAGCTTTAGCGCAAATTTGCTTCTTCATACATAGCCAACTGGTTGTTCCTGAAGAAAATGGCAAACAATGAAAAAATATGGCTAACATGTTATCATAACATTTGAAACACTGATGTTATGATAGTATTTTTTTTTTTCAAGTAAGCTTTACTGCCCCTCTAACAACCTGCTTACATTTAACACAGTTGCAATGGGTTTTAGTTTTTTTTATTTACTATCTTGTAATTGTGTTTCATCTTCATTGTGTTATTTTACCAAAACCTTGAGTGCCGTTTGCAGCATATAATTGCCATTTGTACTGCCATAGATTTATATATGGATTTTTCACATCTATTGTATGATGATAGATCTACAGCACATACTCTTCTCAAAGACACCTGGAGGAAAAAATCACAGATTTTTAATTATTTACTTTTGGTAAACATGTATGAACAGCTCTATCTGCTGCTATAGTGTATTCATTTTTAAGTGCTCATTTGTCTTGGTAATGCTGAATATCTATTTACTACAGATGTAAAAAAAAAAAAAAAGTTATTGCTCTCGCTGGCCATTAAATCTCATGGAAAATCTGTGATATTCTACATTATAATTCAACAGTCTGCTTTATCAGTGAGAGCAAGGAAATCTGCTACAACTGTATGATATAGTCGGATAAAGCAGCATGGGTGATCATACAGTATATCATATCACTGATCATATATCAATATTTAAATCTTATGTGCTAACCTGTTGTGTAATTGTGTAGATAGATAGATAGATAGATAGATAGACAGATAGACAGATAGATAGATAGATAGATAGATAGATAGATAGATAGATAGATAGATAGATAGATAGATAGATAGATAGATAGATAGATAGATAGATAGATAGATAGATAGACAGATAGACATATAGATAGACAGACAGATAGAGCTATATTCTCATGTCCATAAAACATTGATTATTAAAGGTACTGAATGTTGAATTTCCATTAATTTCATTCATCTAGAAAATCCTAAAACTAGAACCCTAGTACACAATTGTAACATTATGAACTAGAACCTATAGTACACGTGTACAGTATTAGAATGGCCACACAGGGTTAATGCCTTTATATAACATGACAAAGAGTAACCAAATAGATTTCTCTTAAACAGGTTGCATAGGCTCTCTTCCAAAATGCAACTTCTATAAAAAAAAACTTTATAAATATAGTAACATAGATCAATCTAAACAGTTATGAATGCTTTACATGTCACATGTTTAGGAAACTGAACTGCTATGTATATACCACAGCAGAAAAGCTTGATATGGGGAATTATTTGTATCCTATATGAGTTTGAGTGTTATTTTCTATACATTGTCCATAAAATGTTCCTTCCTTGTCACAATAGGATTTCAAACCTGTCTGCCTCAACAGAAATTGCTATGAAACAAAGGATTGTTTCTGAAACTAACAGTCAAATTGCATGATTGCTAATTAACCCATTGCTGTCTTAAACATCATAGGAAAAATCACAGGAACCATATGGGACAGATGGTAAAGTTGCCATAACATAAACTGTAAAGGGAGCTTCAAATACAGGGGTGAGATTACAGTTTCCAAAATTAATCCTGGTTGTGTATGGAAATGAAAAGAATGCTTACTGTTTGTTTCTTTTTTTTTATTTCAGAAAAATTAAATACATTCTTTTTTAAATGGACAGTAAAGAAATAAATGACATGAAATTAAGAAAAAAATCTCCCTAAGCAACAGTTTCAAAACTGGGAAGTTATTTTTTTTTTTTTGTCATCTGAGGATTTGTGTTCAGTCTAAAATCAAGGGAGTAGTTTTACTCTTTCTAAAGAACTACTAGCTTGTGGAAATCATAGGCTTATTTGGGGATTTATCTTCTACCACTGAGTAAATAGAAGAGATTACATGACCTGTCTCAGCATACATAATTTCTCCACAGGTGAGAATGACCTGTTACCTTAAGAGTGACAGAGTGAAGAAAAAGCCAGGAGTGAGTGGCTAGCAGTCAGTATCAAGTGCAGAAATATATTTTTTGATCAGCCTAAGCTACAGAAATCGACTGTGTATGTATATGTGTGTGTGTATGTATATATATATATATATATATATATATATATATATATATATATATATATATATATATACTGTATATATATATATATATATATATATATATATATACACACACATATACATACACACACACACACACACACACACACACACACATATATATCATAATCAGTTTCATTTTTACAAGCAAAGGATTATATAACAGTGCCTTTTTCATGCTAGGCTTCCTTACCATCCTAAATACGAGCACAATAACACATTTACAAAACAAAAGCGTGTGTGTAAATAGATATAAATAGTAATAGTACATAAATTGAAAGATGTAATACATATGTATACTTTTTTCAGAAGTCTGTTATTGTGCTCTTATGAATTATAGCAATAAAGAAGTGAAAGAGATATAAAAAGAGAGAAGAGAGATACATATATATACTTTGCATGTTATATGAGTGTGTTGCCAGTATATTTTACACATATTTTTTAAGTATTTGTTTCTGTAGGATGCATCAAAAATATAGTTCTGATGCTTGACGGGAAAAATGGTAATTTTACCACCACAGGATAGGTACACGCAATGTTACAGTTTGAGCAATGATTTAAAGTCCTATAATAAGAAAGCAGATCTGCTTCTTAGAAGGCATACTTTTATTCACCACTCATGTACAGTAATACTCCTTTTGTGAATACGTTAACAGGAGTGTTTAATTTCTTATCAGTACAATACAATAACATACACTAGTAAAGACATAAAAGTTGTATTTATTTCAATACATCATGAATATATGATCCAGCTGTTTTAGTTTATTTGAAGTTGATTCATATTTTTCAAAGACTGTCAATGTGCAGGTCTGTCTGTGTAATCATAATTGTTCTTTTCCAGCACTGCCACTATCACTGGGAGTGCACTGTCCTGTATGTTAATACCCCAACTCAAACACAGATCTCCTTTCGACAGTGGACAGGGTGAAACACTAACTTTGTGTGCTGTATATTGTCAATTATTTAAGTTATTCTACTTACCGCAAATATAAAATTATGAAACTTGTTAGAGTTATTTGAGAAATTGATCTGCCTGTATTACTGCATGTAGGAGTTTAGGTAGCTGGTCATTATATTCAAATCTATTGTCAGTAGCAAACTCTTTGTCTGTGGATTTTTCAGTACAGCAACACATCTAGTAAGATAATCTTTATTCAAATATGTTTCGATTGTTTTGGCTAGCAAATTTTCAATAACTAAGACATTTACATCAAAAGTTGGTACAATGATATGTCTAAATCTAAACGCTATTTAGTTAACAAACAGCAAGCACATTTCAAATATACAGCATCTGAAATTCAGATGCTGTCTTTCTTAAATGTGTTTGCTGTTTGCTTAACTTAATAACTTTTTGACATTATAGGATTGTACCAACGTTTGATATAATATTCAGATTCTGAATCAACGTTTTTACTATCAACAAGACAATCACCAGTCTGTTTGTGTTATGGTGTAATTGCACCAACCTGCTTATCTTGTACAGGTCATATAAGAAACATCTCTCATTCTACCTGGTTATTGTGTTGTTGCTCAAAGATATGTAGTAAACAACATCATCATGCTAATTGTAAAATGTAGGGGAAATATTTACATTTTATATAATATGGACTTTTTGTTCGGTTTTGCAAATACACCCATGTTTTTCATATTCTTTGAAAGTACTGATCACATTATTCCATTCAAATAATACATTACTTTAGGCTTATTGCTGGCATGATTCTGTGTGAAGTCATAAATATCCATTTGTCCAAATATGAATGACAACACCTATACATTCTGTATGATTTATAAAACACAGGTTGACAGCCTGTAAAATATAGTTAGTCATATTTCTCACAGCATTTACTGATGTGAATGTTGTGCTGAAAGCAACAATTGAAGAGGTTAATTTTGGCTGACTGGAGTTAAAAAAAAAAAAAAAGCAAATATTTCAGTTTATGCCCTCCTGCTTTTCTCAGCATTGGTTGTCAATCCCGAAGCTTGTTATCCTTAGAAGGCATCAGTTTGTTTGGCTGATCTCAGCAAGCTTTTCTTCTACAAGTATAACTATAATTGCTATAATTCTACTGTATCATTTGGATCATTGCAGTATTGTGGTTTTCTCTTCCTCTTTCTCTCTCCTAACACTGAAATAACGCGCTCCAGTGTTAAATTAGCAGGTTGTGGATAGACCACAAATGAATGAAAGTTAGTTAAAAATAAATAAATAAGGCAGCACAATAACTTGGCAGCAGCATTCTGACATTGCAGAGAAGTATTGCATGTAATCACGGCGCATTGTCTTTCAGGGGCACTATGCTGCACAATTGCTCTTTACAAATCTACAGATATTCTATTGTTTAAGTACATGTTCCAGGGGAAGATGATCTTAATTATGGAGACCCAGCAGATCTACGCTAGATTGAACCTATTTTATTTTTTTTGTCTATATGAGCACATTTCTAATTATTTTAACAAAACTGTTAAGCCTGCATATATTTTGCAATCAATTTGCATAGGACACAGGAAGCATTGTTTGAAGATTGCTGTGTGTTACAGAATATTGAATTAACCTTAATATTATTCACCTCACAGTATGTGTGTGTGTGTGTGTGTGTGTGTGTGTGTGTGTGTGTGTGTGTGTGTGTGTGTGTGTGTGTGTGTGTGTGTGTGTGTGTGTGTGTGTGTGTGTGTGTGTATATATATATATATATATAATCTATATATATATAAATATATATATATATATACACACACACACACACGTGAATGTGTATTTAAATTGTTAGCCATATATTGTGTGTGTGTGTGTGTGTGTGTGTGTGTGTGTGTGTGTGTGTGTGTGTGTGTGTGTGTGTGTGTGTGTGTGTGTGTGTGTGTGTGTGTGTGTGTGTGTGTGTGTGTGTGTATATATATTATTACATACATACACATACAGTGGGTGAGTGGGTTTGTATGATTAACGTTTATTAAACAGTGAATGCAGAAGTACATTTTCTATCACCCTCAGAAAGGCAATATAGAATATTCATCATTTATTTGTGTTAATCTAAATAGAATAGAATAGAAACAGTAGGTTTCTGTGGCGATATAAATTATTTATTTATATGAACCGTATTGCTGATCCAAATGGCCCAAGTCATATCAATAATACAGAAGAAGAAGGGAAAAAAAGAAGAAACCCCCATTGGTAAGCGGTTGTTATGCCTCTCAGGAACAGCAATAACTGAACTGGGATAAGTAGAGAAAGAGTAAATTGTAGCTTGTTGAAGTTTGGGGGAATGAATTGTGGCAATGATTATTTCGGGACTGATGGCTGGAAACTGGGAATGAGGTCGTGCCTTTCTCCTTGGGTTAAATAGATTTTCCTTTAAAATTACATTCTCACTACTGATGGACACATTTTAGAGATTATAAAAAAGGAATACTCGCAGACAATACAAATGGAGGTATCTCTACAATGGTAGTGACAATAAGAGACTAGCTTTCTAAACATTTCATCAGACACATCGAGTTGACAGAAATAGTTAACCTCGGTTTTCTCTTTGTATTCATATGTCTTCAATGTACATATATAAAGTTTGCAATTAATTTGCACAGTGTGTGTGGATAGATAGATAGATAGATAGATAGATAGATAGATAGATAGATAGATAGATAGATAGATAGATAGATAGATAGATAGATAGATAGATAGATGAGAAAGATTAAAAACACATGAGGGAGAAAGGAAGAAAGAATATATATATACACACACACACACACAGAGACACACACACATACACACAGCACATACACACAGCACACAGGGCAATTAAAATCGAATGATACATTTGATCAATATAGTGTGTAAACAAATCTAATTAAGGGATACATCTATTGAATTATATATTTATCTACATGTATAAATACTGTTATATGCATCTCTTGTTACTATATTTTTGTTAGCATGAGGGAAGACCTACTACTTTAGAAAAAGTGATGGGAAGGACAAATATATGCCAGTGTAAATCGTGCTGCTTTTTAATACGCTGCAAACTTCAGAAAGATTTGGTGTCTCTGTTAGCACACTTCACCAAACCCAAGTTGTGTATTTAACAACCCTATGAATCTATCTGAAAGCAATCCATCCTAGGCTGTCTGTCACACATTAGCATTTGAAAGACTTATCCAGATGTGTATTACGGTCATAAGAAGTCCCAATTATAAATCCTTGTATTTTTAAATACATACTGTAAGCGATTCAAGTATGCCTTTGTAAAATGCTCTTTTTTATTAGACACGTTGAAGTGCAGGGAGGGTGAGTTGGAATCTGACAAGGGATTAAAACCGGTCATGGATCTGCACGACACAGGATTCACTTGTAGGTTATTCCTGTATTACTAAACTAATAGGAATCCCCTTAGTAATAAAAGATCAACACTTTTATCATATGGAAAAAAAATTGTAGCTGCTTAGATGTTTCAGATAGTGTGTGTGTGTGTGTGTGTGTGTGTGTGTGTGTGTGTGTGTGTGTGTGTGTGTGTGTGTGTGTGTGTGTGTGTGTGTGTGTGTGTGTGTGTGTGTGTGTGTGTGTGGTGTGTGTGTAGCATTGTCTTTCATAGAATTAAATTATATTATTTTATACTGCTTTGATTCAGTAAAATTGTAATGTAGCCGAGAGAGATCGCTCTCCACAGCTATACTTACACACACGTATGTGTATGTGTATGTACATATATAAACACACACGTGTGTGTACATATAGCTATAGAGAGCAATCTCTCTCTCTCTCTATATATATATATATATATATATATATATATATATATATATATATATATATAGTGTGTGTGTGTGTGTGTGTGTGTGTGTGTGTGTGTGTGTGTGTGTGTGTGTGTACCTATACACATACGTGTGTGTGGAGAGAGAGAGATACATACATGTGTGTGTATATATATTAATGTAAGTATATGTGTGTTGATAGATAGATAGATAGATAGATAGATAGATAGATAGATAGATAGATAGATAGATAGATAGATAGATAGATAGATAGATAGATAGATAGATAGATAGATAGATAGATAGATAGATAGATAGATTTTCCTTACCGTTTACTGTGAATGTAACTGGACTTCAGAGATCTCACATCTTTCATTAGTATTTTGTTACTAAGAAGATAAAGAGTTTACTGAAACAATGCGACATTGAAGTGTTCCCGATTATTATCAATTAATTGGAAATCAAATCCACTATTCTTCTGGACAGCACCTGCTCAGAGCCAGTAATAATAATAAAAATAAAGATACATTTAATTAGCAGGTCCAGTCTGGTCAATAGACTCTTACGTTTCGCCGCCAATATGCTTCATATATTTCATAAATTGGGATACAAGAAAACCATGTGCTCTTTATTACTATGATATAGTGTGTTTAATATCAGAGCTAAACCATCTGACATCTAAAGTGAGGTTTTCAATATTAAAAGAAACGAGTTTGGATCAAAACTTTTTTTTAATAAAATATGAACATTTCTTGGGGCAAAAACAACATTGTATAAACCACTTCGAGGCGATAAAGCTGGTTCACTCGGTTTATTGTGATATTAAGTAGTAGGTAACACAAAGAATTAACTCATTAGCAGGGATTCTATTTAAACATTAGGGTTAAAAATAAAATGCTAAATAAATTAAGTCATCCAAAGTAAATATAAAATACAAATATTACATTTAAAATAATAGGTTAAGTTGTTCCTGTTTTACTCTTTGTATCATTTTTGTGGATTGCTTTTTTAACAATACATTTATTCTCACATTGAATTAAACTGAAATATACTTGTCTTCCACGTTATTGTCCTTATTTATTGCAACGTGTCCTTATTTCAACACAACGTTTTTATTTCTTGGAATTATTAGATCCAAACTCCATCTCAATATCCAGACCTTAGGGAGAGGTGTCAACGAAGTCACGTTAATATCCGAGAAGAAACCAGCTTGGCAACACACAATGATAAAACATGTTGCTGATGAATCCATGCAAATGAGTGAATCCAGTTCAGAATTTACTGACAGCCATTGGCTGATCTGTGTATGAAGAGAAGAGCAGCAGAGTCCAACCGAGCCAATCCAGTAGCTCCTTGCAACACGTGGAGGAGAAGGACTCAGGAGCTAAACTATTGCAGCTCAATCTCACTACACTTGTTACTGGTGCCCTGAGCAAGAAGAGGGGAGATTGGGACTGATGTTGTGGATCCCGAAAACCCCAAAGGCTCAACCACTCTCGCATTCACCGAAAGCCAGCTGAGGAACTCAGCACTGAATCTACTGACAGTTAAAGGGAGAAGAGGAAAACTGCAGGCAGCCCCCAAGCCAAACAAACCATGAGCAATCAGTATCAAGAAGAGACTTCTGAGAGGCCGGAATGTAAAAGTAAATCTCCTACTCTGCTCTCTTCCTACTGCATAGACAGCATCCTGGGCAGGAGGAGTCCCTGCAAAATGAGATTGCTGGGGACTCAAAGTTTGCCCTCTCTGGCTAACAGGACCGAGCAGGATAAAACTTTGGAAGGTAAGATGATCACTAATGAACACCGCAATAAAGTGTATTATGTTCCTGAAATATATAGGCCTGCTATCTTCATGAGCCCTTTGGCTAATCTTTATAATGCTTCTAATGACACATAAAAGCAGATTCCCATGCTTCTGTGCGTGGTATAGCATTATAGTGACTATCTTCTAGGAACAAGTTAGGGCTTTAGAAAATATCCAAGTAAAATAAAAGTGGAAAACGGTAAGCCAAGAAAACAGTTGTTCTTCCAACTTCTGTAAACTTAAATGTAAAACCGAAGTTGGTAATAAAGTAAAATATTTGGAATATCGTGAAAGTAGCAGTTGTCTGATGTTCTTGTAGTATGCCCAGTCTTAAAAATATGTTTGCTTTGATATGTACTTTGTACTGCCTAATTAACCCTAGTTAAGGAAAGAAAAATCACAAAAACATTAGTTCCCAAATTGATATATATCAAATAACGAAAATCCAATAATGTTATGGTATTTTTTCTAGTTTATTAAAACGCTAATAAACCAAATTGTAATTATGGAAATACACTGAGATAAATGAGTGCGTGTGATATTTCAGATTTCTTTTAGACGTGTATTATTTAATATTGGCCTTTGAATCGACATCTACATTTTGTAATTGAATAGCATTTTTAGTTAGTTACATCTGATCAGCACATATTATAACATTGCAGTATTTCAATGGAATGCTATATACACACACACACATACTTATCAAATCTCAATGTGAAATAATAATTGATAAATGTATATGCAATGTATAATCAAATACTAGTGACATAGATAGATAGATAGATAGATAGATAGATAGATAGATAGATAGATAGATAGATAGATAGATAGATAGATAGATAGATAGATAGAATTCTGATTAATTATATGCGATAGCCTATTTAGTCATCATCTTGTATATTTGCATTTTATACTGGATTTGTTCTCCAAGGCTTAAATAAATACACACATTTACTCAATTGAGAAATCAGTCTGTGCTCCTAACTAGACTAGAATTCCAATCCACAAGGGTTCAAAACATTTGTGAATTTGGTTTATATCTATCACAGCCAACTCTGTACTTGCAATCGCTACTATACTTACATCATCTCTATGTCATATCATACTGCACCATTATTAGAGTAACATACTATTCGTATAAAATGCATTTTTACAATTCCAACAATATGTCCATGTGGATGTAAAAATATCCTCTCAGATGTGGGTTTAATAAACATATGGTGGGTTGGAGGTTAAATCTACTTGTACATGTGTTGACATTCCTTGTTGATGGCAATTAGAACGTTTCCAAAGGCATCCAATTACCAGAAGGTTCCTTATGAAACATGTTCTGTTAACTATACTATTTCATGAACTGCGCAAATATGCATCTGAAATTAATTTCCACAATATATTGGCTCATTATTGATAAACTATGTGAGTTGTATATTTCATATTGCTGTAGCTATTTATTTATGTGAGCCAAATCAACGGTAAGAAACTTATTTTTACCCACTCCCAAAATTTGTTCAGATTTAGGAATTGTGGCTATGTAGGGAAATTATTCTATCTTGCTATATTTATTTGCACATCAAATCTCCATACATTCTTAATATGTGTGTCCCAATACTGGGGAAAGTGAAAATATAATGCGTGAGTTCTGAATATATGTATAATTGTTTCTCTCTCTCTTTATTTCACTCTCCTCCCTTCCCTTCCCACTCAGGGTCTCCAAAGAGCAATGCTACTTTTGAGGCCGAGCTACACCTCCCTCCCAAATTAAGGAGGTTGTATGGTCCTGCGGGTGCTAGTGGTCGACTGCACGTACAGTCACTGACTGAACCCAGATCTGGAGTCCCCAGGTCAGATAAGGCTGATCGCCTCCTGTTGCTGGGTGGTGCAGGGGAGAACAGTTGGGATAACCTAAACCTGAAGATCAACCAGGCCCCGCAGGTCAGCATCAGCCGCAGTAAGTCATACCGAGAAAACAGCGCCCCCCTGCTGCGAGAAGACCAGAGCCCTGAAGGTCTCCAGCAGCAGCAACTCCAAACCGGCTCCATCACCGCGTGTACCTCTCTGCAGGAAAGACTGGGGTCACTTTCCCAAAGCCCAGGGGGTGAGGAAGAGGAGGATGAGGATGAAGAAGAGGAGGACGAGGAGGAAGATGAAGCCGAGAAGCAGCACAACATCAACAAAGCCAGCAACTCTATCAGGGGACTGCTGAAAGATCAGCATCAGCACCAACAATTTCAGCAACAACAACAACAACATCCAGGGTGTGGGGCTGATGGGGAACTGTCCCCTAAAGAGGACATTCTCCTCCACACCTCAGATGGTGATGTCAAAGACGGTGAGGACAGTGTGTGCCTCTCAGCTGGCAGCGATTCAGAGGAGGGCATGTTGAAGAGGAAGCAGAGGAGATACAGAACTACCTTCACCAGCTACCAACTGGAGGAGCTGGAGAGGGCCTTCCAGAAAACCCATTACCCCGACGTCTTCACCAGGTGGGAATGGGGAGGCACGAGGGTGAGGGGTGTGGGTCAAGCTCTAGTGTGTTGATTGCACTGGTACTGGTTGGTATTGGCCAATCTCCTCATGGATATTGTTAGAAACCACTTTGTTCTTCACACATAGTAAATGGAAATGCGATTCTCTACCAATTAGATCATAGAAAGCCTTTGCTGTAGGAAATAAGATACTTTGTAGGTCGTGGTATATTTTAATGGGCCAACATATCAATCGTACAAGGTTTTCTGGTGCATAAGCTTGTACTACGGCAGATCATATTTCATGGAGAGACCTCTGCAGCCTTAAAATCTTATGCAAAATAAATATGTTGGTCTAGTAAAAAGTATCACACTCCACTAATTCTGGCATTAGAGCTACTAGCTCGCTTCACTGTAGGAAGTAATTCATTCTTCTGTATTTCTGTTCACTTCTTTTTCCCTTAAAGTGTTATGTCCAGTGGCAAATTTCTGTTCCTCACATTGTTAAAGAAAACTGTGAAGAGTTTTCAATTAAAATATTTTAAAAGCACAGGGACCAAGCACAATTAATGCTAGTAAAAAAAAATATATATATATATGTTTAAATATTCCTATAGCCGGCAGAGGATAAGTATTGCTGTCCAAGTTAATACTAAACCTGTGTTTTATTTTTATACACTGCCATGATCCCCTTTCATGTCACCACCAATGTTGTTGAGTATCAGTTACGTTTTATCTGAGCCCTTCCCAACAGGGGAATGCTCAGATCGAAACGTATCTACTTACTTATTTAGGGTTTATTTGTCTAGATCCATTTTGAAATATAAACATCGAGTATTAGTCTATAGGAAACTGATTTCGGAGAGAGAAACAATATAGGTATATATTTATTAAACCCCTACATAATGGTGACTTTAATGTATGCGCTAGGTCACAGGAAGGACATTCATTTCTTTTTTTAATTGAGTAATAATTGTCAGGTATAAAGAACACGGTTAAGGAGTTACTGTAGGATAATACATCTATTTGTAACATAACTCTGACATGCCTATCTACAGGATGTTACCAAGTCTTTTATACTAGGCGTCGTGATAAAATGTGTGCCCTTTATCCAAATATTGTGATGATAAAATGATAACTCATATTTATACAGTATGTGAAAAGTAGTCAGATGTTCACGAATTAGATAGCTTATAGCAGCGCAATAATTAACTAGTTCCGAATTTGCACACACACACACGCACATATACATATATATATATATATATATATATATATATATATATTAAAACTTGACTAATTTGTATAATTTACATTAATAAGAGTTGTAAAGTTAATTTTATATCCTTAATTAGTATGATCATATTAACAATATTTATTTTAGGGTTTATAGATTGTTTATGAGGTGTGCTAATTTTCTAGAAACATCAATATATAAAGTGGATTAACTAAGAAAATATGAATTACAATACATACAGCTTAAGTGATATTACTGTAGGTAATTACTTATTATAGGTGGTAGTGAAAAAAACAGGATTTATTTATTTTGTACTAGTTTGATGCAATATTACCCAAACACGTTAACATTTTCATCAGAAAATGCATCAATTGTATTTAATTCCATATATTTCGTCAATTAGAAAAATAAAAATGACCACAATATAAAATTAATTTATAAAAAAAAGTATGTATTTTAAGATAAACTAGTAATATTAAAGTAGTAAATTGCCTTTTTCTATCAGTTACAAATATTCACCAAGTAAAATGACAAATACATTACAGGCACACAGTTTCAGATGTCATAATACTTAACCTGAAGTATCGGATATTAGATTTATAATGTAGTATACCCTATGCACCAGTAAATACAAACATGTCACTAAACATTATATTCTATTTTTTTTCAATTGTCACTCAAATAAGTGCAGAAAACAGTTAAGTTATTGCCTATGCGTTGATTGTATATATATTCCACAGTTATTCAGTCGTATTTTTATAAATCCGCATGATTAAGATGAAAAGGAGCTCATTTAATGTGGTTATAAATATATTAATGTTATTGCCATGTCATTAGTTATTTGTCTTGCCTCCTGTTTATACAAGTCAGTGACAGTGTGACTTCTTGGATTCTATATTTAGGACAGTGGTGCATGCGGGGAGATTTTTTTCCCCCTACTAATTATACAAACATGAAAACTGGAACATAATCTCAAATCCCAGGGTTGTGATTTTCCTGCCATAGAGATTGTTGAAGGCTGAGAATTTAAAGAAGCATCACCATAGGCTCTGTGTCTGTGTTAGTATTATTTGAACTAAGAGTATTATTTGATAGCCTGTGTTATGTTTTCTCTTTCAAGAGAGGAACTTGCAATGCGACTGGATCTAACTGAAGCCAGAGTACAGGTGAGTACTGGTGTTTGGAGGGTGTAATAGAAGGGACTCTGTCTATTTGATCTCCCAGCTGCTCCAATAAATATGTGTCATTTTACAGCCTATTAATAGAGCCCCCGATGTCATTGCCGTCTGCAATCACTAACTAAATGTTAAACTGAAAACAAATCAATCTCCCATGAGTCCAGGAATTAATTAATCAAATAACATGCAATTATTACATTCCACCTTTGATAAATTAAGGAGCAACTCTGAAGGCCACTGGGGAGGAATCCAAAGTTGAAAACAGTGTCCATAGCTCCAAACCTGATGGGTTGATATATTGGTAAGTGGGAGGAGGGCAGGTGGGATCAACAGTGCCAGGATATAGATGAGCATTAAAAATACACACAACTCGGTTACGCATGGATGCCAAAAATAAGTGAGTTGGTGCAATTCCTTTTAATTGAAACAAACGGGAACAACATTTGGTTGTTAGACAAATCTGCTCAGCTCAAATCAGGTATTTGGACGCGATTAAGTCTCCAATGGGGCTTCATAAAAGCACACTTAGTGCTTGAACAAACAGGGATATTTCATGGCAAAATGCTGTTTGATTTCCCCCATCAAACTTGCAGGAGGAACTGGCTAATGCTATTTGATTTCCCATTTTTTTTATAGCAATAACACGGCATTGATCTAATAGCTGGCCTTGTAAGTGAGTGCAATGCTATTAAAGGTGTTTGCAGCCCCATACCAGAGTGCATTTCCTAACCCACGTCTCATAACCAAAGAGACGATAAACATTGAGATGCCCTGATTGCCAACAGAAAACAGATGTCTCTGGGTTTGAAGCTGAGCAAATCACTTTACAGTTACAATCTAGCGCTGATAAAGCATAATAAATTCCATATGGCTCATTTAATACACAACAGCTTCTTGCATTAGAGGGCTAGTGCTGAGATGTCTCCCCTCCTTGTTGTTGACACATTTCTCCATTGTCAAACAGGGATGTGACAGCAAATCAGTATTTCCAGCTCCAGGGGGAAATTCGTGGGAAAGTTAAATAACTTTTAAGGAGACAAGATAAAGAGGATTAAAAAAAAACCTCACGTTCAATGTAGCTCATGTAATTAAGTGGATATGAAATATTGCAATGGACATATCAGCCTATTAGCACCAGAATAGGAAGGATTAATTATTTAAGAAATAATTGACCTACATTTTAAAGATTTCTGGCATATCTTATATGCTTTGTGGGTCAGGGCTCATTTCTAAAAGAAGCAAAGTGTACAGGGAAAAAATATAATGTATTGCTACTTAAACATTTGTCAATAAACACCTTCTATTTTGCATTCATGTTGTCTGGTGCAGATAATTAGATCATTCTGGTCTTTTCTTTAAAAAAAAGTGTGTATATATATATATATAGATAGATAGATAGATAGATAGATAGATAGATAGATAGATAGATAGATAGATAGATATACCATATGTGTTTTAAAGACACCTTCCAAAATTTTACACTGTATCCTGTTTTGTAAAGTTATAAATTAGATGTAGCCGCATTGTGTTGTAATTAAATGAAACCCCACGATTTATTGTTCCCTGTTTTTAAACCTCTGGACATAGTTTGGCTTTGTAGCCAATGTTAAGGCGAATTCGAAATATAAACGTAAAATATATAAGATACTTTTTTTGCTGGAAATTGTAGTTCTGCTGGAACTGATACATACTTTCTAGGATTACATAATAAGTGATGAAGTATTGATATATATGACATCTTACGATCCTGATAGTTAAAAGAAAAACAATATTTGCTTTATTCAAACATCTTTGTTGTTTTTTATTTTTATTTTAATAATTTTCCTGGGTAGATGTTTTAGAGATTTATCATATATTTACAAAATCACAATTTATACTATTTACGATGCAAATTCAAATCTATTTTATTTGGAAAATAATAAATATCTGATTTATAATTTATGTTTCATGCAGTTTATTGGAAAAGGCAACCTAATGCTTTAAAGGGATTTTTTGTTTGGATTAATATTATTATTATTTTTAAATACGTGATTTATTATTTGTAGCACTATAAAGATAATTTATATAATGCCAAAGATAATTTATATATCAAACAACAAATTAAGGCTAGCTATGCTTTTGTATACTTATTGAGGTTGAATGGACAGAGTGTAAAGGGGGAGGGGTCATTGTTGCATGTCACCTTTTAGTTTCAATTATAAAGAAGACAAAATATAATTCGCTAATTGCAGTTGGTGACACCAGCCAGGGTGGCTTAATATGAAATAGAGGAAACACTAACTCGTATTTATATAGCGGTAATGAGAATTTTATGAGCAGGTCTAAAATGTGAATACCATCCTGTGTTACCAGACTACCAATATATTGCAGGTGAAGACGAATGCGCACTTAGCACTTAGGTATTGATACTGGATGGATCATTATTGCACTTTTCTTTTTATGTGTGATATATGGGTGTCCTTATTTACCTAATGGCATTCTCAGTCATTTATAAAGTCTCAGGCCCCGTGCCAGTGACACTGAAATTCACATTACCCCATCTAGCAATCACGAGTTCATGTGGATTTATTTGCTGACAAGAAAGTTAGCTTCTTGATTTTGACGATATGGGTTTAGGTAATAGAAACCCATAGCCTGCACAGTTATTTTCGTAGATAGCTGTGTTTCCTCAAATATTCCAATTTAGTGCAGTCTATTTTATAGACCTCTGTAATATCACAAGAATATGTTGCAAAACATGCAGTATCAAGTAGGTATTTTCTTATGATAAAATATATCAAGTTAAATTGCTCTTTCTTGACTATCAGATCACAGTACAATTTCCCTATAATATCTCATGCACATCATTACAATATAAATTAATATCTGCAAGAACTCAACTGAAAATCAGCACCTATTCAATACAGCCATTTATAGTACAAATAGCGGTGTAAATTAATGCTGTGAATCATTCATTTGTTTTTTGCACTTTGCAGAAACTCATCAGAGAGATGGCCATCCATTGATTATATCATTCTATGATACAGGCGTATGACCTCAGAATCTATCATATAAAATCATATGTTTGTGCAATCACATTCAGCACACTCCTGCACTAGCTAATCAAGCAAGTCTAGATTCTTTTGAAAGGAAAAGCTAAAAGAACTAATCCGTCCTTATATTAAAAATTATATTGAGAAGTTACAACTAACTTGGAACTTGTTTTTATTTGATTAGGGTATGGGTATTAGAATAGGTATGGTATGCGCCATTTAAATGTGTTTTTGTATATATATATATATATATATATATATATATATATATATATATATATATATATATATATATATATACATACACACACACACACACACACACACATATATATACATACATACATACACACACAGAAATAAATGTACAACAAATGTGGGCTGTATTTACTATCTACTTATGATTATTAATACCATGGTGGAATACAGCAGAAAATGGATAATAGCATAAGCAGAGTATATCCACAATGCTAAATTGTCATATACAGGTATGACCACCAAAGTAAATAGATCTTTGCTTGCTAGAATTATGTCGTTTAAATTACAGCAACTCAATGTCTAAGCAGGCAGGATCTAGCCTAGTATAACATGCAAGTTGACTCGGGACATCTGATAGAGATGCTAATGTTGGTTTCTTTCGGGTTCTAGGTGTGGTTCCAAAATCGTAGAGCAAAGTGGAGAAAGAGAGAAAAGGCTGGAGCTCAGACACATGCCCCAGGTCTGCCTTTCCCTGGCCCCCTGTCAGCCGGTCACCCTCTCAGTCCGTACCTTGATGCCAGTCCATTTCCTCCCCACCACCATGCTTTGGACTCAGCCTGGACTGCGGCTGCTGCTGCAGCGGCTGCTGCCTTCCCAAGTCTACCTCCACCAGGCTCAGCATCTTTATCACCAAGTGGCACTCCTCTGGGACTCAGCACGTTCTTGGGAGCAGCTGTGTTCCGGCATCCAGCCTTCATCAGCCCTGCATTTGGCAGGTAACAATTCTATTTTTGTAACTTATTAAACAATATAAGAAAACCCAGAAGACAAAGAAAGCATAGCTCAATGTCACCTTTGGCTAAAGGCAACATATTGTGAAATCTACATCCATTACACTACCTTTCTGTTATTCTAATAGATATATTTCTCAGTGACACTCCCACTTTATCAGGATTGTGAACCTGAGGTTACTTGTGTTGTGTAAAGTTGCCGACAGAACATATCACTGAATTTTACAGTCGATATTTACTTGTGTTGGTTGTGATTGAACTGGATAAGTTTAATTGTCTCTGACATCCACCTTGCGCGCGCGCGAGAGAGAGAGAAAGAGAGAGAGAGGGAGAGAGACTACATACGACTAATTACTATGTACAGTAATCCTCAATGCAAGGAAAGAAGATGATAAATAAAGTGCATGGACAAGGGGTTTGCAACAAATTAACTTTTTTTTCCAATAATACTGTAACTTAAGTATCTGACATCGTTTTGAGAATCTCATTTTTAATTTTTAAAATACACAATTTCTAATATAAAAAGTGATTTAGCGGCTTGAAACAAAATGAATGTAAAAGACGTGCTAATGGAAATGTATTAACTGTATAACACCAGAATATCACCTAATGTGGGATTAATTACATGGGAGTGCATCATCCATATTGTACTCCTATTTGATTATAGATCAAATCAAATACATCTGAAATAATATAATTGATTTGTTAAAAAAAATTGTAAATGGAAACTGCTTTAGCTGGTTCTTTCTCAAATTAAACTGATTACTGGTGAAAAAAATATATTTCTGACAGTTCATATAATTATCTGTCTGTTTTGGTTTAAGTAAATAAAAGATGCCAAAATATGTAACATTTGAAATGTTATTCTTACACAGAAAAAAATAAAACAATATGTTAAGAAAGTTAATTGAATTGGAGATGATTGAATACACGAAGAGTGTACTGTATGTACACAGCAAATATTGTAGATTTATTACATTGAGATCCAACTTGGTAAAATTATATAGAATAAAATCTTTTAATACAGGTGAAAAAATGCATTCACTGCCTTGGAGCACCAACAATACAGCTCTCACTGGTCAATAAATTGTATTTTTTTGTATTTTCCATTTTTGCAGCATCTTTTTGGCTCTAAAACCACTGAAAATATGAAAGATTAACAATGGTTATAGAGCATATTTCTGGCAGACCCTGATCTGTGATTTACTGCTTGGGTCTGAGATAAAATAATCTCACTGCTAATGAGTTTTTAGTACATGATGAAATATGGTCTGCAGGAAGTTCAAAAACGATAAACAGCAATTTCATCAGATTTGTAGAAAACACTTAGTTGCATATATGTATAACATAAAAACTGAACTCACAATAACATACTTGCCTTTTCTTAAAAAATGAATCTCAAATTCAAGTCCCACCTATTTCTTTATATAGTTTATGTGGCTGTGATGAAACGGTAATGCAGAAATCTTACAAGCTAATTAGTCACTATAAGGGACGTGTCAACTCAACATCTGGAAGGGTTACAAGGTCCATGTATTGTAGTGTTCATGTGTAAACACTCGAAACAATGTTTAGCCATTTAAATTTAACTTACCATGTATTCCTTAACTAGGTTACAAATCCTACTTTAGCATACACCAATTGTGACAGATATATAATTTAAAATAGCACATGTAAAGACTATTATAACAGTGTGTATATGTGTGTGTGTGTGTGTGTATATATATATATATATATATATATATATATATATATATATATATATATATATATATATATATATATATATATATATATATATAGTGTGTGTGTGTTGCATTAAGTTTGACGTGAAAAATAAGGACATTTAAAATGTCTAAGGCACAGTATAATGGTCAGTGCCACGGCTCAGTTTGTGGTATTATATGCTGGCATCTCAGTGTCAGAGCCAAGAGTCTTCAAAAATCACAGCAAGGAAGCTGCTGATCCCAACCATGGCTAATGGAGAGACTATAAATCTCCATGTGTCTGTTAAAACGGTCACCTGTATTTTGGTGGCTTCTCTAGAGAGAGCAGTAAAACAACTATAGGAAAGCATTATTAGTATTGTGTCATTCGGCTGGGATGTGAGGTTGCTGGTGAATTTTTGACATTCAGCTGTAACAAAACCAGTATAAATTATACTTCCCACTAGAAAAGGGCATCAGTGCTGAGAAACAGTTAAACACTGTGCTCACTGTTGAACATGTCAGCAGAAATGAAAGCAGCCAAAATGGACAACATATAAAAGAATACATATTTCAACTACACTATTGCAAACACAAGACATGCACCCAAGAGGAGCATTAGATTTTGGATATGATACCACTATTATCTTCTATGATCATGCAATCAGCTACTGACAACTAATGTTTATATAAGAGTGAGGTACAGCCACTAGTAAATGTGATCAGATTAACTACTTCTAGCCATATGGGTGCTACTAGATACATATCTCATATAAATTAAACATATTCTAGATTTTTCTCAGTGCCTTTCTACTTGGTTTATATTTTGAAAGCACTCGAGGTCCCAAAATATGTTAACCGAATTATTTCATCAAAACAAATATCAATGCATGTCTTAATAAGTCTCGTGCTAGCATAATTAACTCTGCCAAGGTTCAATGAAGTTGAAGTGTGTAATTATGACGTGGAAGAAATATGCGAGGGAAACAAATAGTGTGACTGGTTAACTTCTACTAAAAACTAAGAAACTATTTTATGTGCCCTTGATCATAATGTTTCTTTACTTGCAGACTATTTTCCACCATGGCTCCTCTTACTAGCGCTTCCACTGCTGCTGCCCTCCTAAGACAACCCAGTCCTGCCGTGGAAAGTGCAGTGCAGTCCAGTGGGTTATCAGACCCAGCAACTGCTGCAGCAGATAGGCGGGCTTCTAGTATAGCAGCACTAAGGCTAAAAGCTAAGGAGCATGCAGCACAGCTCACACAGCTCAATATAATCCCAGGAAACAGCACCGGGAAAGAGGTGTGCTAAGCAAAGAGGAAAAAAAAGGGCCCCTCAGCAAGAAATATATCAAGACCAAATGGAAAGGAAGCAAAACAAAAGTGGACCAGTGACTGTTGGACTTTGTGTGTCCTGTTAGGAACTTTGAAGAATGACTACGCCCTCTCACACAAGAAATGTAATGAATTATAGTAATAAAAAAAGTGCAACATTTATGCAGCTCCTGAGCAGTAAAACCTTGGCACATCATCACATGTCAATTCCTTAAACTGATTATTGATATCATAATACTGTACGTGCAAAGAATGTTTATTTTTTATTTTGTAATAAATGGCAAATAATTAAATTCTTCTTTAGGTTATGCATGGGGTCTTTACATATAACATTCCCCGTAATGCTTCGCCTACCCCCATCAAATTCTTGAACGTTTTCTGCTAAATGAGTCTGGGGAAAATATTCTGTAAGTGATATGCAGCAAATGGCTGCTGCTAAGGGCAGAAATAAAGTTAGGTTAATCAGTAAGATAGTGAGTGCACTTAAAAGATCTGAGTATCTTTTTTTCTCTTTAGTTATTTTCTTTACCATACACCAACCAAGGTTATTTTTTTTTTATTTTATACCAAACCAAAGGGAAATGAACTGTCAGATATATGGACTGTTTGCGTCACTAAACTGTGATTATTGATTCTGTACATAACATTGTTATAAAAAATAAAAATAAAGGAAAAGAGCTTTGTATATTTGAAATGTTATAAAAGAATTGCACTCAGTGTAGTGTTGTAAAAGTTTGTCAAACTGTAGAATTATATCTGTGTTGTAGATACCATAAGGTTCCTAGCAAAAATATTTATGTACAAACCCTTTAACTTATTAACTGTAGAGGTTTCTGACCCCTAAAGGAGATGCTACCGTACTTGTGTATTGTTGTTTCTTGTTACCACTTTTCCTGGCTCTGAATTGGAGAAGTGTCCCACTCAGAATAAAAAATCTATATGTTTAACAAAACAGACGCTTAATAAATGCATACTTTTGTAATGTGATTTTTTTTATATGGGATAATTAAAGGTGAACAGTACAATATAAGCAATGGTGAAGACACATTGTTTATCTAGATGGATATAATCTTCTGAGAGATGTCAGTGGGTGTTGAGTTTGATTAATTTAAATTGGTGAAATAGTCCCTTGGGGACATTGCCTTTACTCATGTTCCCCTATACAGTAGGTGGAATTCCTATCTAATCTATTAGCATCATTATTGTAGATATTTACACACACAAAAAAATGTTTCTAACATCAGTTACATTAGTCCTGCTATAATAAAGTAGATTGAAACATCGCATTCTCAATCTCGAGTGTACCCCTCATATACAATGTAAATATAGAATACAGTTAGTATGAAAAGTCCATGGAATGATTACCAAAGAACACGGCAATTAAACGACTGGATCACTAAAGGTGTATTAGAAAGGTGTATTAGAAATTCTTAGAATATCTCGTATTATTGCTAAGAAAATTTGATTTATAAGTAAACCATTGTTAGGAGATAGGTACTTAGACTCTCCTTGAAAGATGATGGACAATCAATTTTAGTGCAATGACATGTCCACATGTTAAGTAAGGTAAACAACGTCAGACTTTCTAAAGAAAGGGCATTTTATGAACAGTACAGTAGGAAAGGCTACTTTGAATAGATTCGCAGAAACTCAAACTTTGTACAGATGAATTGTGAGCTCAATAAAAACTGTGCTGCAAACAACCGAAATTCCCATTCTCAGAAGGATTGCACATTCTTACAAATACATTCACTCCATTAATCGTTCCTTCTAAATTATTCTTTACACCTGAAATTACACACGAAAGATGAGACACGAAGGTATAATGAAGAATCCACGTGAAAGCGTTTAATTGGTTCGTCTATAGTAATTATAACAGGTGGGCCAAAACGTAATGCAGCAGTGATGTGCTTGGATGAAAGCAGGGGGTGTAGTCTGCAGCGGAGATGTTAGTTTATTTCTTTTAAATGGTCCTATTTTTGCATTTTTCATTATTCAATTATATTTTATTTGCAGTCTATTTCCACACATCACACACTTTACCAATACCGATGTCTCACTTCTCTACAAAAGCTAGTCACTGAAATGAACAACCTGTTGGGTTCTTTGTTTAACACCCACCACATCATCTTAAGACATTACATTGAATATAAAAAGGAGAGATCCTTGGCTTTTTTTTAGGAATGTAAAATTCTTCATTCTATTTCAGTTGTATATGTTTCTTTATTTATGCTTCACTGAGCCTTTTTTCGCTTTTCTTATTTGGTACTTTTTCTTAGTGGACAGTTCGTGATATGAATTAGCTGCAAATCCGGAATAAATCCAATGTTCTGGTGGATAAAAAGTAGGATCAATGTTCTAACTTTGCATATCCTACACAATTGTTTTTTTTTTTTTTTTCAACCTACTATTCAGTTTATTTATTAAAGTCAAAATGGTGCCAGTCTGTGGGAAAAAAAAAAGTTTTACTAGATGTGTCAAAGCATAAACCCTCTTGCTTTAAAAACATATTTTTCATACATCTGGTTCAGTTTTTTTTGTTGCCTTAGAATAGAACCACCGTTGTCTTGATACAGTCCCGAACATGTTGGTAAATATGTTTCACAGTGGTCATCAAATCAGCTGCAAAGGCAAATAAACACAAAATAATGTAGGAGCAAACCTGCCTCGGAGATAAGATGATCTGATGGTCTTCTGAGCTGGCGTTAGACAAAGGCAATGGAAGACTTTGGGTTAGGAGAGGTCGAGCCCAGCATAATAACTTATATTACTGAATGGATAGGGTGAAATTGAGTGATACTGCAAGACCCAGTAAAACATTTATTGTGATTTGTAAAACAGATTAAAAAATATATCATATCCCCATACAAGAAGCACCAATCCTCACATGCAATGAATGCTTTCAAATACGAAACCATATTAATATGAACCAATCAATAGATTCCACTTACTAGGCATAGCTATTAACCTGAAACTTTGTGATCATTGTCCTGATGGTTGAGAGAACAGAAAACATTTATTTTTAATCTTTATTTCTTCCCAGAAACCTTCCAACATCCAAAGCAATCATCACAGGAAGCAAATGTACTTTCGATTGTTTTCCAATCGCAAAGTGATATATTGAAGGTAATCTTGTTCTCCTATGAATCTAAATTAAGTTCAAGGTATTGATTGCAACTTACACCACCCACCAGATATCTTTTTTTCTCCTGTGGACACATGCTGCTCCTCTGAACAGTCTGCATTTTACTTTAAATAATACAAAAAAACTTTGGGAAAGATCTTTTTGTCAATCTCATTTTTTCCCCTTTCTCTCCTTTGTCCCAATTGCAGTAACAGTCCTATTATTACTGTTAATGAAGTCTTCTTTTTTTAAGTCATTTTTTCCAATTTGACCCTTTCATGGAGCAGAGGCAAATTGCGTGAAATTACCTCCAAGGATTACATGTATTATTGACCAATGAAAGCCCTCAACCTTGTTTTACAAACTCCTAATCCCCTGTCATTCCAGGGCTGCAACCAAGCCCGAATCAAGGCGTCTATTCTTTAACTTTCTCCAGCTGGACAGAACTAATTCTACGCTTAATATTCCCCATAAATATAACTAGTTAAAGACCCCCTGACTTCCAGCAAGTCCATATTAAACATTTGACATATCACGCATGAAAAACTCTGCGTCTTTTAAAAGGAGCATTAAAGCTAAAGAAACCAATTTTCTTCTCCTTCCAAACCTCCCCAAAGTACTGAATGATGGGATTTTGAAAGAGCCACTGGAGCGTATTTAGGGGATTTTATGAGATTTTCCAGAATGATTTAATCTTATTGTGAACATTATTAATGAATGGCAACCCAATTTGGCCCTAATATCTGGGAATGCCTTGTACAATGCAAGAAGATCCTGACCCACAACCTTAAGCAAACCTCTTCCACTGTTTCCTTACAATCTGGGAGAAATCCTAAAGCCAGGGAAAGTTTAATGAGACAACATAGGGAAGAGAGTATTCAGTCTACTTTAGTCCACCCAACCATCTGTGAATACACTTAAGAGTCTACCCAATTTCCTAAAGCTGTGTGGTGTGTAGATTAAGCCATTTTCTCAACAGATATGCCTCTAATATTCTCACAAACTCTTTCACGTCCTTTATATAGATTGATATGTTGAGCATTTGTTCTACACACCCATTGAGGAATTGTTCTGTACTGTCTGGGATAAGATGTGACATAGGAATTGTTCCTCCACCCCAAAGGGATGCGCAGTAGATATACAGAAAATGAACTATGACAAAAGTAGAATGAAACAGGTATATTGGTTGTATGCACAAAGAAGTGAGAACTGTTTGAATTAAGTGATCTCATGTTTTGTATGGACAGAGAATAGTTTATAGGAAAGGACGCACTTAGTGACATTATTATGGGGTTGCTAACAAACCAATGCATTTACATAAAGAGTCACTTTATATAATCAAAAGACAAGTTTCAAAGTTGAAATATACTCAACTTTGAAAAAGGTCTACAAAGTGTATTATACAGTATAGGTCCAGGAACAGATTTCGTGCCGTTCCATTAAAACGTACAGTGATTAAAATGTAAAAACAATACATGGGATACCGTCCCAGCCCTCTGTTACATAAACAGATTATATGATAGCTTGATTTATTAATACCAAATATATACTAGATACACTATATAATAGATGCACTATATAATAGATACATGATAGTATATCGTTTCTATTTGTATATACACACACACACACACACACACACACACTATAGCAGAGCATATTCTGACAAATACAGGTGAGCTGCTATTGTCTTAGGTTTTCATATTTCCCAATGTAATCATTATTTGTTTAGAAAGACTGATCTGCGCAGATACACTGGATCTGTAAAAACATAATATAACATGATGACAATAATTTACGTGTTAGACATGCATTTTATATATATTTGATATGCATACTATATAAGTGCATATAATGGGATCCGTAATGCACACCGAGTGTAACCAGTTTTACAATTGTGAATTGTGTTTGTGGGTTGGATTTTCAATGTTTTACATCTTCCTTATTTCAAGTTATCACCATTACATCCTTCAACACTAATCTTTAAGTACATGTAAATATGTAGCTTAGGTAAAAATGACTTTATTGCAGATTTGGTGCATGTAAATAAATAGTATGCTAGATGCTAATTTGGTTCCCCAGATGTAATTATTACATTATATTACAAATGCAGTGAAATACTACCTCTCATATGCATATAATATACATACATACACCTAGAAACTATTCTGTCTGACTTGAATTTAAATTGACTGAAATAGTGACATTAAACAAAACAGATGTGGGGTTTATTAAATGACCTGATCATATTACACATAATGCTAATTGAGTGCAAAACATTGAAATGCCGAGCATACAATTATTCCTAGAAACTGACAAAATGTAACATTTGTGTTAACATGATAAAACCAAGACTTCTGTCTTAAGTATATTTTATTATCACAGTAGTGTTTAAACAAATGAAAGTTTCTTCAGCCTCCTCCTTGCTGGTGAGGGTCTGCAATGTGAAGCACAGCAATACTTCCATACCCCTTTAGCAACTCATGGATTAAAACACTGTATTTGCTTTACCATAGCTTTGTAACTCTGTGAGCAACAATGTAGCTAATCTGTCTCCCTGGAGTGTTATGTGTAAATTATTTCACTTGTTCTAAGGCATAAAAGAAGAGGGGGTGATTGCTTCTGTTTTGTATGAATGTAAATAAATGAAATACCACATGAACTCCATGTAAATGAGAAATAGCAGAGCATGGGTAGATGGTTGTGTTAAATAGTACATTCATGGACTTGCAGGCTTGAAGTGATATTGTACAATAGCAACGACAGATGTGGGTTTAATAGGTAGCAAACAATGGGTGCTGCAATCTGTAAACTCAAACAGGATCTGTGCAGGAAATGTGTCACATATTACAGCAGTGAGAGAAGAACCGTTTCATTAACAATACGCACATATTCCTAATCACAATGTACTATATAAATCTGAGTTACACATAACCTTATATACATGGTTCGTGTAACATGGGAATCCCTGTGGTTGCTCCATAAATAAAATAAACACGTATTTAATTTACACATTCTCTGATAATGTAACACAATCATGTTCTTCAGTTCTGTTAATACAGGGGAGGGTTATTGTGAAACCGTATTAGGATCTGCACTACTGTCCAGCAGACCCATACCATTCTCAAAAGAGGTTTACCTCCCAGTTATAAAAAAAAACAGTCGTGGTATTTATACTGTGCAATAATTAGTGTATTACTTGAATCCACTAACAGGTTCATTTTATCTCCGCACAAAACCTCTAGTCTGCTTATAGAAAGCTTGTGCCTCCTTTGGTGCTGTTAAAGTGGTGAGTGTGAATGGAGGCTGGTAGCAGTCTCTTTTTGCCTTGCCTTAATTCCCATCTCGTTTTGCTCTCATCCAATTAGTGCAGTGTATTAAGCGGTTTATCATCTCATAGTCAGCTATTGAGAGAAACAAGGCGAACACTTTGCAATAGAGCCTGCTCTCCTTTGACACCCTCAGGTACTTACATATTCCACTGTGCTATGAATAATAGAGGAAGAATAGAGCACTAATTCCCTCATCAAAGAATGCCTTGTCTGCTGCTTTGCTCAACAACACCATTCTGATCAAAAGAAAAGCAATAAAGCTTAGCATAACAAAACGAAACCTACTTATTAGCTTAGTGGTTAAATTAATGCAGAGCTGTAGCTATTCAAAACCAAGGTTTGAAAACAGCCTCCAACAACTTGATAATGCTGCATTGGGGATGAAGGAATTTTAATCTGAAATTTGAAGCTTGAGTTAATCTATAAAACAACTAAAAGGAGTTTGGGAAGAATGGGGTAATTAAGAAATATTTAGCTGATATACAGCAGAGGCACTAGGGTGTAAAACAGGAGTTGTAGACTACAAACATGTGTTTCTCCATCCTCCTTTTCAACCACCCCATTCTTTCTTTGTCCTTCTTGTGCAGGGAAATAGTGTTAGGAACAGGGTTGCCTTGAAAATGTACCCACAATAACATGTTATATGAATCTGCTCTTTAATAGCCATAGAAAATATGGTCCAGTTGACGTACCTAGTTTACTTATATTTCCACCACAATTTAACCTGCCTTTACTCTGAGTGGCCCCTATGTTAAACTATTTAGTATCCATGTTTATCATGTTCGTTACCAGAGGTGCTTGCCATTTTTAGATTTGTCATTGGATGTGAGTGTTCCTCCTAAATGAAATATATAGGGCAGAGAAATGCTTCATGTACAATATTTAAGCCCGCAAGGCACACAAGAGACCTGTGTTTTTTTAAAAAAAAAGCTACATTATGGCATATCAAGAACTCCTTTCTTGGTCCATTATAGTGCATTATAGCATATCTACATTTCTCAATGTCCAGCATGACTACTAGTACAATGAACCAGAAAATGTTCTCCCATGAAAGTGCAAGCAAAATTGATTTGTTTTTTAGAACCTTTTTGTTCCACCTTGAATTTCTAAATATTGATCTATCAACCCCAATAATAAATTAACATTGATCAGATATGAAAGAGGCATGTAGCTTTAAACCGATCCCTTGTCTAGGTCAACTGTAATGGAGAATTAGAGAACAGTGTTTTAGTTGTATACACAACAAGGGTAGAAAATAAACTATCATTCTTCTGACTGTGGAGCCTGGTTCCACAATATGGGCAATGTTCTAGTGGATGACTTTCCTATTCGGTGGTCATTTTGCTGGAAGCTGTGCATAGAACATTTGTGCATAGCGCTTATATTGCTTACGGTCAGCAGTATCATTTTTGCTTTTAACTGGTCACCAAGCTAAAATGCAAAAACAACCAGTTACTCACAGCAGTCAAATAAGCAAAATACATTAAAAAAACAAATACAAAACACGTAGGTAGGGTGCAAGGATCCCAAAGGCAAGACCCCATCATAACTAGAGAAATTTAAAAAAAAACAACTAAAGTATCAGGGTTACACCAACTAGCATGGCATTGCAAAGTGCTATTATATTCTTCTTTAGGTGAGTGCAAAATACAAAAGCAATTATTCGGGCCTCATGGCCACAAGCATGTGGTACAAATACAAACTTGAGAAAGGGTCTTGTTACCCAAAACGCCATACTTTGCAACAGCATGGTGGTCTAAGGCGGTGAGTACTCAACTTGGGTGTGCATATCCAGATACTGTAGGTATTATTATTTTTCTCTCAATTTTTATTGAAGTTTTCATGTGAAAAATAACTTGACATCAGAAGGGTGGGTACAGAAATAAAAATGGGGAGGGGTAGGGGTTACATTAAGACAGGGGTGCACAAACGTTTGTAGCTGCGTCCCCCTTGCCTGCTGCCCCCGGTCCTCGCGCCTCCTTACCTCAGTTGCCAGCGTCAAATGAAGCAGCGAGGTCACCTTAAATGACCCAGTTGCCATGGCGACGCATCAACAGTTGTCTGAATCTCGGTAAGTAATAAGTTGCAGAGGCCTCATGCAATCCCCCGGCATTTAATTTAAATGCCGTGGGGAAGAGCGTGGGGCCTCTGCAACCACCGCCCCCCCACCTACAAAAATCTCCCGCCCCCCCTGGGGGGGCGCGCCCCACTGCATTAAGGTACATTATTTATATATATGTGTGTAGAGGTATCTGTACCGTGATAGCCTACCTTAATAATCAAAAACAGATAGTCTATACCGTTGTGTGGCTAACAAAATACTTTTATTTGGGAGAGCTTTCGAGATACAATGATCTTTTCTTTGGGCGATGTTACTATTGATTTAACCAAAAAACTTTCTTTAAACAAAGCATCTGTGAATGAAGGCTATCCCTCCCCCTTGTTCAGTATGCAATTTATGACCTGAGGTGTTAAATGGTCCCTGAATGCTTGTGATGTAAGAGAATGTGTGTATGTATGTGTGTGTGTGCCCACAGTGTGTACAGCGCTTTACAAAAGGTATGTGTGGAGGTGGAGTGTAAAACAATGCTGTGGGTAGGTGTTTAAATGTAAGAGGGTGTTGCATATCTGTCCATGTGTGTGGCTACTATGTAGTTCCTATTGGTATATAGAGATGGGATTACATTGTACATATGTATGTGTAAGAGACAGGTGTGTGTGTGCATTCATATGGCACAGTATTTATAGACTTGGACTTTAGCACTCATGGGAAGAGAGTTCTCGTCTCCATGAAGCTGCAGTCTCGGAATACACACACACACACACACACACACACACACACACACACACACACACACACACACACACACACACACACACACACACACACACACACACATCTTCAGGGACTGCTTCCCGTTCCAGCATTACCATATGTGCAACATGAAATTTCTGGCTTGTAAACAACATCTGGTTTAAGATGGCTTTATGAGATGGATGCAGTGCAACTCGGGTGACCTGTTTGAGTTGGGGTTGGGTGCATAGGTGTCTTCCCATGATTCCAGCCACTGGAATGTTTGGGTAGGAATTCAATGTGGTAGTGTTTAGACCAGGGATGCCTGAATGGAATTAACCAGGGTTGCAATACCTTCTGGAATCTGGAGCATGAGTCATTGAGGAAACTCGTAATTTTCTCCTTTTGGCAAAAAACATACTTTATTATTGATAGCGAGAATGGTTGGGATTTTCCTCTGTTTCCAGAGCGGAGCAACTTAGCATCTATCCGCCGTAGCGATATGTGTGAGCACTTTCATTTTGGATCTAGTTAAACCTTGGACTGGTTTCTTAAGATGGAGTAGCCAGGGATCCAGGGTGATGTCTACCTTCAGAATTTGTTGGACCCAGGTCTTTACTTCCATCCAATATGGACATTTGGGGGCATGTCCACGACATGTGAATAAAGGAGGCTCTAAATCTCTCTCTGCAGCCCTTAGGACGGAGTGGGAAGTATCCTGGGATGTACCTAGCTATAGCCGCTGGGGGTTTGTACCACCTCAGGATAAGCAAGCAGAGCTACTCCCTCAAAAATAACCCCCGAGTTCTAACCTTCTGGAGAAGTAATCGAACTGCACTAGTTGCAGGTCCGAGCTCAGGCCCCTCAATCTTGTTGTGTTAGCTTTTTGTATACAACAAAAAACAAAGCTACTTCCATTGTGACAAAAATACACAGTACAATACCTATATATCTCATGTAAAAAGGGTCATTTAGTTTAACCAATTGGCCAAAGTGTCTTAAGCCTGCTGCACCTTACAAGACATGACCGAAGCAGGTCCTAACACTCACCTGGGTTAAAATTCTTATCTACATGTATAATTACAGGAAGAATGATCACATTGGATCTGTCATAACCTGGCAAAATGAAACTGACCTGTCAACTTGGAAAGTGGGGTGGGGCAAGCTTAAACCTTGGGGGGGGGGAGGGCACTACCCTCCCAAAAGCAAACTTTTTGTTGTATACAATTAGCCACACTCACTAGCACTCCTTTTGACACTTGTATGTGTATATATATATATATATATATATATATATATATATATATATAAATATAATGTGATAATGGTTGGGGTTTCTCAGAGTTGTTGGGAATCTGTGTATGTATTAGCTTTTTCCCAGTTTAAAAAAAAAAAAGCATATTTAGCTAAGCCTGATTTAAATTCTGGGTTATTCAGTATTGGAGTCATTAGGAAGTTCTTGAATATAAAGTTGTATTTGAACTTAAGGCTAGCGCAGTTTGAGAGAGTGTGTGATTGCATGTGTATATGAAGAAAAAAGTCCTCCTGGGTGCTGGAACTCCAGATAGTGCTCAAATATACATCCAGTGGATATGTTGGAAAAAACGAGAAAATATATTCATCAATATACAATGCTGTCTGTGTTAATATTGTGCTCACCTCAGTACTTTAATATTAATATCTGTGTATATGTCAGTGACTTTGTAATTATATGAATAAAACAAAAAAAGAAGCGCGATAAGGAAACAAAAAGCAAAATGAGTACTGTTAAAATCACTGCTGTGTCTGAGTTCACTCTTTGATAAAGTCCTTTTACTAGGACAAAACGCATCAGAGAAGCTTTGCTCTGTGTAGGTCTATTTTTGTCTAAATAAATGATTTTTTATTTTTACTAATTGCGCTTGGTTTGTTCCTGTGATCGGAGAGCAGTGACCGTTGCTACAGCATTTTTTTCTACTCAATATACTGGCTGGAGCACGCCGAATTAGCATTGTACTTGGGCTTTCCACTCATCAATCAGCAATATTTGGCAGACATGGAGATCGTCTCGTGAGTACTTGCCAGCTGATCCTTACAGTGTGGGACACAGGGTGTTGTGAGGGAAGCTACTTTGAGGCTCAGCGTTTTTCTGTGGGATGCGCTTAACGGCGCTTTCACCGGTATTCTGGTCTCGCTCATTGCTTGTTAGCCCCCCCACCATGAGTCCATTAACACACTAGGACTTAGAGAACCCTGAACTGGTTAATACAGCCCCTATAAACGCTGTCATAATCGATTGGAACTGAGAAGATAAGTATCATTTTATTTTTTCTATTGCTATTGTTGGAGCATCAGTGTTTGAGGTTTACTCCTCATTTTTTTCACTTGTCCACTTCTGTGGTCGCCTGAAATTTCTTTTCAGGGTTAGTTTCCACACAAACTTGTGTACATCTATCACAGTGTCAAACAAACTGAAGTCCATAGTTGGAGCGAATTTAAGACCTCCATTGACAAATGTTCATCTATCCCTGAGATGTTGATAACATTAATATGCTCATCTAAAAGTTATTTTTCCTTTTCTTGGATATTCTGCTCCAATCTCCTCCTCTTGCCTCTTCTGGTTGGTTTACTCCACCCCCACTACCCATTGATTGACATAGTGTTAAACCATGGCCATGGTTTGCCACTATGGCAATTAATACGTAAGCTAAAAAAAAAACAGCCACTAAATAAAACACATTACTTAAAAAAAAACATTGAAATGCCAATAAACCAATTGATTGGCACAGTGGTACACCATGCACATATAATATAGGCATGCTTTGCCACTATGGCAGTCAATGAGCAACCCCCCCCAAAAAAAATCAACAAAAATACAAAACAATTAAATAAAACCAATAACCACAAATACAAAACAATTAAATAAAACCAATAACCACAAATTCAATACATAACAATAAAATAAAACAAACATTTGCAAAAAAAATAAATACATTGCTTGTGTCACGCTGTGCTCACTACAAACAAGGCGGGACCACAGTGCTGAGGTGGCAAAGGATAAAACGCCACCCACAGCCACGAGGGTGCGTCTGGATTGTAGATTTGGTCGGGGTAGCCGGGTGAGGGTTGGAGAGGTACACAGGAAGCCGAGTCGGTGCACAGGAAGGTAAGCAGCAAGACAAGGCAAGACTGTGGAGGCAGAGAATAGGTGAGTGCAACGCAACTAGAACTAGGCTCAGACAAAGTGCCAGTGGCACAGCTGAGCATATGAAGGTGAGAACGTCCAATGAGAACCTGCAACGTGGGGATGTGTGTCCAGCAGGGGCTGTGGTAGGCAGAGTGCAGGTGCAATGAGGACCTCTGAGAGAAGACAGGCAGGGCTAGAGTGCACCTACCTGCGCGCCCATGATTGGCACTATTAGGTTTGATGCGGGTGTGCGCGCGTGGAATAGTGCCGTCGGGAGCTGCCTGACACGGCAGAAGATGAAGGCGAGCGGCGCGGAGGAGCCTGCGGCGGTGATGTGTGCCCAGTGCAGGGGCAGAACCCAGAGATGGAGCCGTGGCCGGCGAGCTGCGTGGGAGGGAGACGAGTCCCGGTCATAGCGGGAGGTAATCGGGGAGTGCGCCGAAGGCGACGTGACTCCCTGAACCTCACAGTACCCCCCCCCCCTTCAGGAGCGACCTCCGGGTGACTCCAGGATGGTTTGAGAGGATGCTTCAGATGAAAAGCCTGTACGAGTCTGGGGGCATGAAGATGCCAATGATGAACCCAAGACCTTTCGTCTGGTCCAAAGTCCTTCCAGTGGACCAAGTACGCACCGCCCCTCTGGAGATCCTGGAATCCACAATAGCCTGGACTTCGTACTCCTGTTGTCCTTGTACGAGTATGGGAGGAGGTGGTGAGATGGTATCAGGGAAGCGAGGGATCTGGAACGCAGGTTTAAGCAGTGATATATGGAAGACTGAGGGAATTTGCATTGAGGGAGGAAGACGCAGACGGTAGGCCACCAGGTTGATTTTTTGTATCACCGGATATGGGCCGATGAATCTGGGTGCCAGCTTGGGCGTAGCCACCTTAAGGTGTATGTTTCTTGAGGATAACCATACCCTGTCTCCTGGGTAGAATTCCTGGATCGTGCGACGGTCGGCTTGGATCTTTTGTCTATTAGTTGCGGCTCTCAGATTCTCCTGGATCTTTTTCCATAAGTCCTGAAGGAGACGAAAACTATTATCCACGGCTGGTACGTCAGAGGAAGAAGAGGCCAATGGTAGTCGGGAAG
Source organism: Ascaphus truei (assembly GCF_040206685.1). NCBI lineage: Eukaryota > Metazoa > Chordata > Amphibia > Anura > Ascaphidae > Ascaphus > Ascaphus truei. Next base: position 72,235,670 of record NC_134485.1, on the reverse strand, counting down.
GGTGGAATCCATAATTAATAAAAAATGGTGACTACTGGGTGGATTCGTTGCGAAGAGAATTATGGGCGAATTCGGCCCTGGGCAGAAGGTCCGCCCAGTTATCCTGGGAGTCGGAAATGAAACAACGCAGATACTGCTCCAGAGTTTGATTCGTTCTTTCCGTCTGACCATTAGTCTGTGGATGGTACCCTGATGAAAAGTGTAAGGAGATGCCCAACCTTTGAGAGAAAGAATGCCAGAATCTGGAAATGAATTGTGACCTTCGGTCGGAGATGATGGTCTGAGGAACCCCATGTAAGCGAAAGATCTCCTGTACAAAGATATCTGTGATTTTGGAGAAGTTAGGAAATCCCTTTAATGGGGTAAAATGTATCTGCTTAGAGAAGCGATCGACTATGACGAGAATAGTGTTCATCCTCTTGGAAGGTGGTAGATCTACTATGAAGTCCAGAGACTAATCGTTCCAAGGACGGTCCAGAATTGGGAGTGGCTGAAGGAGCCCCAGGGGTCTGCTTCGTGGCGTTTTGTTACGGGCACACGTGGCACATGCTTGGACGAACTCTTTGATATCTGCCTGCATACCTGGCCACCAAAAGGTTCGCTGTACGAGGTCGGTGGTCCTACGAATGCCTGAGTGTCCAGACGATTTAGAGGAGTGACACCACTCAAGGACCCTTTTTTTTGGTATAGGGGTGCGGTGACGAGGCGACACTCCGGGACTTTAAGGTCATCTGGGACATGAGATTGGTCCAGACGGATGTCGTCCATAACATCAAAGGAGTTGGCGGAGATTATAAATTTGGAAGGAAGCACGGTCTCCAGCTGATCCTCGGATTTATCTTCGGCGAGGAACTGACGAGACAGAGCATCCGCTTTGAGGTTTTTGGAGCCAGGTACAAAGGAAATTATGTAGTTAAAGCGGGAGAAGAAGAGCGACTAGCGAGCTTGTCGAGCGTCTTCTATGTACAGTAGATACTTATGGTCAGTAAGGATGGTGATGGGATTCTCTGTACCTTCCAGCAGGTGCCTCCATTCCTTAAGGGCAAGTTTGATTGCAAGGAGTTCCCGGTTCCCCACGTCATAATTCCGCTCAGCAGGAGAATTTTTTTTCGAACAAAATGCGCAGGGGTGTAGTCTTGCCAAGGGCGACTTTCTTTGAGACAAGATGGCACCGGCACCAATGCGGACGCAACAACTTCCAGGGTAAACGGTAGTTTGGGATCTGGGTAGTTGAGAATAGGAGCAGACACAAAGGCTTTCTTTAGATGGTCGAAGGCTTGGATGGCAACTGTGGGTCACGCAGAGGAATCTGCTTCCTTCTCGGTTAGTGCCGTGATGGGGGCTACTGTGGAAGAAAAATTTCAGATAAATCTACGATAATAGTTTGCGAAGCCCAAAAAGTGTTGTATGGCCTTGAGAGTGGTCGGACGGGGCTTTTCTAGGGTAGCCTTGAGTCTAGCTGGGTCCATTGAAAAACCGGAATCGGAAATTACATATCCCAGAAATGCCGTGGAGGTTTGATGAAATTGGCATTTCTCCAATTTGGCAAATAGATGATTCTCCCGGAGGCGTAATAGTACCTGTTTAACGTGAGTGACGTGTTCCTGGAGAGACTTAGAAAAAATCAAAATGTCATGTATTTAAACGATGAGAAATGTGTTGAGAATGTCCCGGAATATCTCATTGACGAAGTCTTCGAAGACCGCAGGAGCTTTGCATAGGCCGAAGGGCATGAGCAGATACTCATAATGGCCATCGCGGGTATTGAATGCCGTCTTCCATTCATCGCCTTGGTGTATTCTTACCAAATTGTAGGCGCCTCGCAAATCTAACTTAGAGAAAATAGTTGACCCTAGTAGGCAGTCGAAGAGCTCCGTGAATAAGGGTAAATGGTAACGGTTCTTTAGAGTAATTTTATTCAGACCTCTATAATCAATACACGGTCGGAGGGACCCGTCCTTCTTTTTGACAAACAAGAATCCGGCTCCGGCTGGGGAGGAGGATTTCTGAATGAAGCCCCTTTCTAGGTTCTCTCAGATACAGTCGTTCATAGCCTTGGTCTCCGGGAGTGAGAGTGGATACGATCTTCCCCTGGGAATCAGGTCCCCTGCCGTTTGTAAAAGGAAGGGAATGGTCTGCAGGGAAATGAAGGCAGGTTGTAGGAGTCGCCCATCGATGGCCTCCAATCCTACCGGTACTTTTTGCGGGTACGTGGAATGTTATTCCGTTCTGCGAAGGCCTGTTCAATAAAATTACCTCCTGACCTGGAATCCACAAACGCCAGTGCAGAGACGTGAAAACTCTCCCCTGTAAGATAGGCAGGAATCAGGATCCTTGTTGGGAAGGTTTCTTGGGTGATAGGGGAGATGGACAGTGTCCCCAACGAGGCTCCCCGGGATCTCATTGGGAGTTGGCATTTCCCGGCTTGTGGGGACACTGGAGCACTTGATGGCCGGAGTTGCTTCCGTATAAGCAGAGGACAGCGCTGCTGTGGCGTTGCTTCTCGGATGAGGACAACTTGTTACCCCCATGTTCCGGAACATCAGAGTGGGTAGATAGCGGAGTGGCGAAGGGAAGGTGATCTAGGTGCCTGTTGTCTATGGCGTGAACGTTCTGCCCTCCTCTCTTGCAGACGTTGGTCAACCCGAATACAGATGGCGATCAGTTCCTCAAGATCAGTAGGGCGCTCCTGTGCTGTGAGTTCATCCTTTATTAGTTCTGAAAGGCCCTGGCAGAAGGCGGAAGACAATGCCTCATTGTTCCATCCAGTCTCAGACGCGATGGTGCGGAACTCCAGAGCGTACCTGGTGACCGATCGGTCTCCCTGGGAGATATGGAAGAGAGAGGAAGCTACTGTCATCTTACATCCCGGAGTGTCGAAGACCCTAAGGAACTCCCTGGCGAAGAGAGCGATGTCCTGCGTAAGGTCCGACCACTGCTCCCAGATGGGGGAAGCCCAAGCCAGGGTGTCATCTGTAAGTAGACAATGTAGGCCACCTTGGATCTTGAGGAAACAAAGGAGAGGGAGTGATCTCAAATTGTATAGAACACTGGTTTAGGAAGCCTCTACACCCGTGGGGATCCCTGGCATAGCGGTTAGGCGTCGGAAGGTGGAGCTCAGAAGCCGTCGTGGTGGGGAGTAGACTAGCAGGAGAAGCGGCGGGTGCTGGCGGGGCGAGTACAGGAGAAGTCGTCTGTGCCTGAATGGTGAGGGAATGGAGGCTCTGCTGTAGCAGGTCCATCCGTCGGTCATTTTGCTCAAGGTATTTCTCTAGTTTGAAAAACATGTTAGCATGAGAAGACAGAGTTCGCTCCACCTCAGCGGGGTCCATGTTTTTGGGGCTGAGCATACTGTCACGCTGTGCTCACCACAAACAATATATGAAACCAGGTAACCAAGAGGTTAACTATCCAGGCGCTTCCAAGAGTCTATAGAAGACAGCTGCATCCTGATAATAGGTAAATGTAATGCTGACCAGATCCCAAAACAACCGATTAACACAGTCTTGGCAATAAACAAATAGCTCTCCTTAGAGCACCAGTGAAATTGTAATTGTAGACTCACGGTTCTGAAAAGTGATGGGAGGCCAGTAGTAAGAATAAACAGCAGCACCGGCAATCTGAGAACCGGTTGCAAACTTGGCTCTGCTCGCATCAGATGTATTCCTCTTTGTCCTGGAGTGACAGGAACAGCAGCCGTCCGGCACGCAGCCAGTGAAGATCTGCAGCATGAAGACACTCCACCCGTGGGAGGCAGGAGCAGTGCCAGTGGCACAGCTGAGCATATGTAGGTGAGTGTCCTATGAGAACCTTCAGCGTGTGGGTGTGTGTCCAGCAGGGACTGTGGTAGGCAGAGTGCAGGTGCAAGGAGCACCTCTGAGAAAAGAGAGGCAGGGCTGCAGGGCAAGAACGCGCCACAGTGTGCGCCCGTGATTGTCACTATTAGGTTTGATGCGGGCATGCACGTGTGTAGTAGTGCCGTGGTGCTGCCTGACACGGCAGGAGATGAAGGCGAGCGTCGGGAAGGGGCCTGCGGCGGCGATGCACATGCGCACCCAGTGCGGGGGCAGAGCCCAGAGATGGAGCCGTGGTCGGCGAGCTGCGCGGGAGGGAGAGGAGTCCCGGTCGTAGTGGGAGGTAAGTGGGGAGTGCCCCGAAGGCGGCGTGACTCCCCGAAACTCACAGCTTGTCACTGTGCATATCTATACCCTTAAAGGTACATAGATAAACACATTGTCAGTCAATAGGCGCACTAACCAAAAAAAAACACATAACAAAAAATACAATACATACCAATTAAATAAAAAAAACATTTGCCTAAAAAAACATTGCTTGTCACTGTGTTTATCTATAGTCCGAAAGGGGCATAGATAAACACATTGGTAATCAAAGGGCAACCTAAAAAAAAAATGAAAAAAATACCAAGAATAACATACAATCAATGTTTTCTTACATTGAGGTCTTCACTCTCTGATTCCGACTGCAGCAGGAACCTCTTGATCGTCGACGCAATGCTCCTCAACTTCTGGTAACTTCTTTTCTTCAGCCTACTCTTCTTTCATTGTAATCCAATCCAATGTTGTTCCGTCGGCTTCTTAAGCTCAAATGAAACGAGACAGTCCTTATATAAGGCCTGTGACGTCACATTTGAGTGTCAAATGGTACACCCCCAATCCGATTGGCTGGGTTACCATGTGACAGATTCTTTTTTGTTTTAAAGGATGTGACATCATCAAACGGCCTATGGTTTCCTCCCTTTAAGATGATGTCACCAAAAAAATGGCTACCATCACATGGACACCCCTAGTCTGATTGGTTAAAGTAAACCATGTAACAGCTTCAATTTTTTTTAAAGGATGTGATGTCTGCAAGGCAGGGAGAGTGGGATGGGGTGAGACGGAAGGGAGAAAAATACATGGGAAGGGGGGGGGGGAAGAGAGGGGGCTCGTGAGGTGTGAAATGGGGGGTGGGGGGTGGCAGGCAATATCGCCGACACGGGGGGGGGCTGCTTAAAATGTTTGTCCCGGGCCCCACAATTTCTGTTGGCGGCCCTGTCCATACGAATCTAATAAGCGTCTTTTGGAAGTCAGCTAGATCTTGAGGTGGTACTCGGATCGGCAAGGTGTGAAACAGATATAGGAGCCGTGGCAGAACATTCATTTTAATTGTCCATATTCGGCCTATCCAGGAGATTGGATAAGTTGATCATTGTGTAATCTCTTGCTCTAATTTTTTGAGCAGAGGTGTATAATACACTCTGTATAGTGAGCTTATCTCTTTTGGAAATTGAATGCCTAAGTATTTGAGTGTTTTTGGGTACCATTTAAAATCAAAGTTAAGTTGTAACAACTTTGTCAGATCATGAGGAAGACAGATAGCAAATGCCTCAGTTTTTGACTGGTTGATTTTAAATCCCAAGTACATACCAAATTCGGACAATAGACTGAAAAGATTGGGCAGGGATGTCAAAGGCTTAGAGATTGTTAAAATTACATTATCAGCAAATAAAGCTATTTTGAATTCTTCTTTCCCTACTTTGAACCTCGAAACATCTTTAGAGTTACGTATGGCGCAACTGAGTGGTTCTATAGAAAGAGCGAATAGTAGTCTAGTCCCATTTGTTTTTGGGAATCGGCTGGAGAGTTGTCCGTTAACTGCTATAACTGCAGTTGGGGATTCGTAGAGGGCTCTCACCCCGTTCTTAAAAATGGAGCCAAAACCAAACTTCTCCAATGTTTTAAACATGAATTCCCAATCTAGACTATCAAAGGCCTTTTCCGCGTCTAGGCTTAAGACCACCAGTTTTGATTTATTTGATTGGGCTATATGCATAATATTAGCAAGCCTCCTAGTATTGTCGGAGGCCTGTCTACCAGTAATAAAGCCTACTTGATCAGGTTGGATTATGGTGGGCATAATTAATTTTAATCTATTGGCAAGAACCTTGGCATATATTTTTATATCAGAATTGAGCAAGGAAATGGGGCGATAGCTATCACAGTTCAGGGCGTCTCTCCCTTCTTTATGTATTACTACTATGGTAGCTTGGGACATCTCATTTGAGGGACTTGCTCCTTTCATAAATGTTTTGAATAATTTTGTCAGATGGGGGACTAATATTGCGCAATTTATTTAAACATATTTACTCGAGAACCCGTCTGGCCCAGGGCTTTTTCCATTTTTCAATGATTTGATAATATCCACTAGCTTTAGGCCTGTGATTGGGGACTCGAGCTTCTCTTTATCTACATTTGTTATCTTTGGTAAAGTACAATTATGTAGAAAAGAGGAGGATGTGTCTGATTTGTTTTGTGTTTTTTTGTTAGTGTTAGAGAGATTATATAGTTTCTCATAATATTGTTTAAATTCTATTCCTATTTGAGCTGAGTCGTATACTTCTTGTCCTATTTTGTTTCGGATTGAAAATATTTGGGACCTTTTCCTTTTCTGGTTTAATTTATTTGCTAGGAGGCAATCCGCCTTGTTTCCTTTTTGATAATACTTTTGTTGCGTCCAATGCATGGCTTTCTCTATCTTATCCAGTAATAGCGAATGAAGGCGTTCTTTAACTTGGGTCATATGTCTAAAGTGTGGGTCTGAAGGGTTTGCTTTATGTAGTCTCTCAGCTTTTTCTAGTTCTTGTGTTAGTCTATTTATATCTTGTATCTTTTGTTTCTTTTTCCAAGCCCCAATCGCTATTAGCTTGCCCCTGATAACAGTGTTGTGGGCGTCCCAGAGGGTAATTTGTGACACAGAATCAGTATCATTAATTTCAAAGTATGTCTTAAGCATTTCTCTAATTTCATCTACTACTTCTCGGTTGCATAGTAAGGATTTGTTTAGTCTCCATGTTGTGGGTTTGTATGTGGGGCCCCAGTTTTAAAAATGTACTACTATCGAACTGTGGTCTGACCAGGCGGTGGGGCATATCTTTGCTGCAGTAAGACAATTACAAAGTGAGGATTCAACAATTACATAGTCTATTCTAGAGAATGTCCCATGGGCATTAGAGAAAAAAGAGTAATCTTTGACTTCTGGATTAAGGACTCTCCAAGAGTCCAAGAGAGAATAGTCTTTGAATACATTTCTGAGATTTTTATTTGTTGATGTATAAGTTATTGGGCCTGTTTTGTCTGCTTTGGGGTCGAGAGGCATATTAAAGTCTCCTCCCAGTATTAATTTACCCTTTTTAAATGTGTCAACTTTGCTCATTAATTCTTTGAAACATTTGAATTGATCTATGTTAGGGGCATATATATTAACTTAGGTGACCTGCACCATGTCTAGTCCCGAGACCATTATAAACCGACTATCTCTATCCGCTTTGATCTTGTCCGGTTGAAAATTAAGTTTTTTGTGGAATAGTATCGCTACTCCACATTTTTTCGTTTTTGCTGAAGCCTGATCTTTACTAACTAGTAATTTTTGATCTTTAGATAGCAGATGAGTTTCTTGGAGCATAGCGACCTCAACTCCCAATCTAATCATTTCCGTAGTTACCAACCTACGCTTTTGGGGTGTATTTAAACCCCTAACCTTTTGGGATACGATTTTAAGCCCCATTTAACTTCTTGGCTTAGGAATGTTAGTGTGTTGTATGAGTTTTTAAAATATGGATCATGTTGTAGAGGGTAACTGGAATTTAGGGACAGAGGAGGAGGGGCATGGGGGGGGGAAATCCCCAGACTGTCAGTTTGAAGAACTAATCCAGGGTTAGTAGCCTCAAGGGGGGGACAGGAAGAAGGGCGCAAGGTTAGGATTGGGGGGTATGGATCTAACTGCGACAGACCTGTCCGTACCAGCATATTACTCACCACCTCGTTACTGGGACCTCAGACCTCCACGCATACCCAGATCTGTCTCCCGCTATGGCCTACTTGACAGATTTGTTTGCATTACAGATGAGCTGATCTTTCAGTATAATATATTTATTTTCCAGCACAGCAGTATACACCTTTTATTCTGCATGTCTATCTTTCAGCTCATCTAACAACTGTAAAAGAGAACACTTCAAACATAGTATTATTGTATTAAATAACATTTTAAACGTCATAAACCTTTTAACCGTCAAAATTACTGGCATTTTGACCTTCAGAGAGCTTAAGGCTCTCAGAGTTTCTGAACTCTATCGGCTGGCAGCCGTTGATATACAAGAAACCTTCTCACATAGTTGATTTTACACCATTTGAGAATAGACACAGACAGTCTCAGGGACTTTACTCAGTCCAGAAGGGGTCGACCATGCTTGATTGTGCATCCTTTTGTCTCTGGCGTCCGTTGCCCAGTCCGCCTATGGAGGGCTGACACGTTCTGGGGTTTTTGACAAGGGTTGTCCGCTTGATTGCGGACTCAGCAGTCCCAGATGTTGTAACAAAATTCTCCCCTCCTCGCTTGTAGCGGCAGATTTAGTTTGACCATTTCTCATGACGATCACCCGGCAGGGAAAACCCCAGCTATATCTTATTTGGTGTTGTCTCAGAATGGCGGTAGTGTCAGCTAAGCTCCGTCTTTTCTGTAGAGTCGCGGGTACTAAGTCTGAAAAGATCTGTAAAATATCTTCTTTCATTGTTACCGGTGCAGACTCTCTTGCAGCCTACAAGATGGCCTCTTTAGATTTATAGTAATGGAGTCTGACAACCACATCTCTTGGCTGAGATGGGTCAGCATATCTTGACTTTAAGGCCCTGTGGGCTCTGTCCATGATCAGTTGGTTTTCGTCGAACTGTGGTAGCAGTTTTTGAAATAGACTGGTTAGATATGGGTCCAATTTAGCTGCGTCTATTTCTTCTGGGATATTCTTGATACGCAGATTATTGCGGCGAGATCTGTTTTCGCTATCTTCCGCTTTTTCAGGCAGACCATCTACCTGTCTGCGCAAATAGAGTAATTCCTGGTCAGCCCCCGTCTGGAATTGATGCACTTTCTCTAGGCTGCGTTCCACAGCATCGGTTTTTAATGAATCAAGCAATTTACCTTACCCAATAGCATTTTGTGTCTCACTATATAGGCATCACTGGGGCCATTACCAGACACTCTTTGACAAAGTCCCTACCTGCGGACGAAACGCGTCAGTTATCTATGTAGCAGAGTATTTTCTGTGCCAATGCACTCAATAAACAACCATTTTAATTGATTGCGTGAGGATTTCTATTTTTATGCCCCTGCGACTGCAGTGAACCGCCTGAAAACCCTATCTCTGTTGATCTTACCTTGGCTGGAGCACGCATCAAAGCACTTCTAGAACAGTGGAGCCTGACGTCAGCTGGGGAGTCAGCTTTGGAGCTCTGAAGTCTGGACCCGGCGTGTCAAGATTGTGAGTAACTCTGTCCCCCGCTGCGGGGTTTATTTGCTGTGTGGGACGCCGGTTATGTGAGGGCAGTGGCGGAGGATCAGGGTGTCTTAAGACCGCTTATAGTTCCCTTGCAGGGGATACGGCTACACCGAGTTTCCATTTCCCCCTTACCACACTCTAGCCCCGTTCCGGAGGTGAGTCACTGACACACAGTACTACTGTTTTCATTTATTCTATGTACCAAACATTGGGAGACTGAACGGGAGTGCATTTATTGAACTATTTCTTGGATCTACTGTAGAGTATATACATGTGCACAATTTTGGCAGCAACAGTCATATCTTGGAGCAGCTCTGGGACATTTCTACCTCTGGAACAAGGTAAAGCTGGTACTTGGGGCCCAGCGCTTCAGCACAGGAACCAGACCTCTGCCTGGGGTGAATTCAGCAGGTCTCCGTAACAAGGCAAGACTAGCACTGGAGATCCAGTGTTTCAGTACAGGAACCAAATAGCAGACCTCTGCCTGGGGTGAATGCAGCAGGTTTCATGAACAAGGCAAGGCTAAGACAAAGTAGCGTGTGGCAAACACAGTTACATCCTAGTGAATCTAGGGTTATGCTCAGCCATGACAGAAAGGAAAAACCCAGTATAAGGACAGATAGCCAATCCCAAGATAGAGGTGTGTGGGAATTCCTCCAATGCCCGAGCAGAGAGACAGAGCTGCAGTGATTGCAAGCACAGGTGAAAGTGCTTGCAAATCCAAGGGAAGGTCTGCCTGAGAGCTCACCAACTCTGCAAGAGTGAGCTCCAGCCAAAACCAGGAACGGATTCCTTACAGGGTGGTAGGAACTATTCCAGCATGAGTCTTAGATTCCCATATGAACTTTGGATCTTTGCATTTATTTAGGCAATGTATGCTTCTTATTATTGAGATATGACTATGTATATCTTGCTAATGCATTTTTGGGGATTTAGATGAATGGCCTCTCTCTTTTGTAAGACGTAGTCAATAATCTCATATGATTTTTACGAGCATGATCCTCATCAGGTTCACTGGAATTGTAGGCAACTCATGAGGGATGTATGATGATATATATTATATATTTATCTTTCATCATATGAAATAGTGCAGAGGTTTACCCTTTATAGCAGGGGTGCGCAAATTGGAGGACGTGCAAGATTTTGTTGTGGGGGATTTATAGTACAGGTCTTCACGCTCTTTTTTTCTTATGCATTTTTGTTGTATGCTAAGGACAGAGAATAAGAGGGTATACATCAACTTGTATATATTAATTTTCATGTATTTATTAGATATTATTAATAATTACCGTTTTTGGTGTAGTATCTTTATCAATTAATGGTCCAGGCTTTATTATTGTTTTGATGATAATTGTCCTAATTCTCTCTCTATTTTCTTTTGGGTTAGATATATTTTTTATCACTTTTTTATTTACACATGTAATACTTCATCTTTTCTTATTCTTATTATATAAGATATGTATTGGATTTATGCTTTATATTTAATAGCCTTAAGATATCCTCTGGTTCAATAGGAGACATCTGGCTTCACACACTATCTTGTTTTGGATTTGTGTTTGTCATAACTTTGTATTTGAGCTGGGGGGAAGGGTGGCGGGGGGGGGGGGGGGACTTTTGGTGTACTTTATTCAAGTATAGATTGTTTCTGTGGAACGTTCATTTTTGGCCGCCTCCGGTGGTTTACAGTAGATAGTTGTACTGTGGGTTGCCTTTACAACCCATGCATTTCCGGATTCTGGCCTTTGGCGCGGTACGTCTAACAGGCATGTCAGAGCGTGTGTTCGTGTGATGTCATGGCGGACAAGGCTCAGACATTTAGTCACGAGTCCCGGGTAACAAAGTTAAGTGTTTGCGTTAGGGGTGTGAAAAATAAATGGGAAAATCTCTAGGCCCACGGAGATGTGGACTCCCCAGTATGGCCCTATAAACTTAGGGAAATATAGGCCTCTTTGACCCTAGCTTAGTATCGGGATGGGGCCCCTCCTATTAGGATTTCTTTATTTTATGGTTTGCTGGGTGTCTCACTCAGGGATATATATTGGCTATCAAGGGGGCAGGTGAGATTTGGGCCTTGGGCCTTGGGCCTTACTGCCCTCTTCACGTGGGTCTCCCTTCTGATCTGCTAGAAGAGTCATGTGGACAAACTCAGGGTTCTTCGGCTGCTGCCATCTTGTCGCGTTGTGTTCTGTCTAGCAGGACTCCTCCTCAGCTTTGTGCTTGATCACTCCGGGCAAAGGGTTGCTGGGGTGTGCTTGGAGTGACGTGGCTCAATTCCCCATCTCCTCAGGAAGGCCGGGCCTTCCCCCGGGTCCCTCAGGGTGAAGAACATTCCCTCCTGAATGACTAGAAGCTAGAAGGGGCAGACCCAAAGGTACCTCATGTTGTGGTCCCTCAAAATGGACGTCACCGGCTTCATGTTCCATCTGCATGTTAGTGTGGACGGGAACAGGTCAGCAAAGGCTTGTAAGGAGGTATTTTCGAAGGATAGGTTAGGCTAGGTCGCCCTCCTTACTACTGTATAGAACATCTCTGTAGTTCTATAATAATGGAAGCGTATAACCACATCACATGGGTTATCGCTTAACGGGGATTTTGGTCTTAGGGCCCTATAGCATTTGTCCATCATAATGGACTCTGGCATCTGGTACGGTAAAAACTGGGTTAGCCATCTCGTTATGAAATCGTCATTTTTGGACACAGACTCCGGGATGCCTCGAATCCTAAGATTGTTATGGCGTTCCTTATTTTCAGAGTCCTCTTGGTGTTCTAGCATTTCTGCCAACTGGTCTTTTACTCTTCCAATCTCCTGCTCCATCTTGGTTTGTGCTAATATAGTGTTATCTCATTTTTTCTCTAGGAAGTCGGTCCGTTCCCCAACGTGGCCACATCTTCTCCTATGTCCGAGAAGGCGGTTTGGAGCTCTGCATGTAACAGTGCTTTAACGTTGTAGAAGAAGCCTTCAATGTCCCTTTTGGTGGAGTATTAACTCGCTGGTTCTCCGTCATACTCTAGATCAGATGGAGCACGTGGCCGATGGTCTAGAGCAGGGGTGCGCAAACTGGGGGCACAGGATTTTGTTGGGGGGTGCGGCGGTTGCAGTGGCCCCATGCTCTTCCCCGAGGCATTGAAGTTAAATGTTGGGGGTCCGTACGAGGCCTCTGCAATCTCAACTTACTGGGGTTCTGAAGTTTCCTGGATGCGTCACCATGGTAAAGCGCGTCAAATGACGTCACATGACCAGCGGCGTCATTTGATGCCAGGTCAGAGAAAAGGGGGGGGGGGGCGGCGCGAGTGCTGGGGCTGTCACACGCACGGGGGGGGGGAGGGGCGCAGCTCCAAAACTTTGCGCACCCCTTGTCTAGAATATGAGGGTGACGGGAGTAGTCCTGCTTCCTGAAAAACTCTGCCAGTTCGGCTTGAGCCTTTTTGTTTGTTTCGAGCCCGTCCCGGGATCGGGGGCCAGGTAGAACTGGCTTTTGCGGGCAATACGTAGCCCTTAGGTATGCGTATTACAGTTATTATGGCCCGAGTTGGAATGGAGCTCACCCTCTATGGTACCATGTTCTCATCCCCCTCGATACTGTATTTTTTTACTTTTCCTAACTACCATTTGGTCTTGTGTTAAAGTTCCATGCACCTATACCTACATGATATTTGATCATTTATTTTGCTTATTTGACTGCTGTGGTGAAGTTGTTGTTTTTGAGTTTTGCCTGTGGAACATTGCTACTCTAGTTATTTTCTTGTGTATAACTTTCAAAAATATTTTTGGTAACGTTTTGCAATTTTAAAAGTATATTATGTCCTTCCAATATATTGCTAAACTTACCGACGAATGTTCAGATACGTAATTTATTTTTGGAAGATGATACAACACATATTTCATTTATTCCAACCTCATCAGATCCTCTAAAATGAGACACACACACACACACACACACACACACACACACACACACACACACACACACACACACACACACACAATAATCCCCCTCCCCAATGCACACACACAATAAAACAGGGCCACTGACAGCTTTCCCGGGGCTAGGACAAGAGTTTCCACCAGGCTTCCCTCCCCCTTTCATCTCAGCGGCCTTGCAAGACCCTCTCATTCTTTTACACCCCCGCTTTCTCCCGCTTCTCACACTCCCCCTCTTGTCCTCTCCCTCCCCCATGTATTTCTCCCCCCTCTCTACATGCAATAACTTCCGGCACCGACCACCACGCACGGGGGTGTGAATTCCAATGAAGGCCAAGCCCAGCTGGGGAAAGATGAGGCCTGGCAGCAAACAAAGACCCGAAGGCCTGATGCGGATGTTGGGCTGATCTCTGGCCAGGCCCAACTTCTAGCAAGTGCCGGCCAGGCCCGGGACTTTTACCCGGCCCCTTTCGGCAGCCCTGAGATAACCTGACACACGTTTGAGCCAAGCAAATATGCACAGATCAAAAGGGAACTTGACTAAATAGTTGCTATATACAAAACTGAAATTGAAACCCATAAATTAAAGAAAATAAAAGGTAATTTAGATTACAAAAATGTCAAAGTATAATCCTGAACCAAAATTAGACCATTGAAAAAACCAAGCCCTGCTAGGATATGAACTGGCAAAACATATTAAAACATCCTTAAAAAGCGGGTCTTCAAACAGCACTTAACCTTTTTTTAGACACCCCACATACAATTGAGAAGAAAACCTGCAAACACTAAAAGAGGAGGGGCAGAAACACAAGTGAAATTAAAATAGAGCAGTTGACTTAGTAAACAATGGACAGGCATCCGTGGCGCAAACTAGGTGAATAAGTGAGTTATAAATAGTGACAATATAACTGTGCAATTAATAATGAAGACTAAACATATCACTGATCTCCTGCAGCAGTTTCCTCCATGTCATCATAGTGTTGAATCACGTATTTGTGTGTAGCAAAACCTCATGCAGGGTAAAGTCTTGCGGAACTGTGGTGTGGATCCCAGTGTCTGGAAATGGCCTGACAGGCAGGGCCGTGATGTCAAAGTCGGGTCACAGGCAAAAGGAGGCATAGTCTATAGCAGGGGTGAGCAAACTTTTTATGCCGAGCCCCCCTTTTAATCCATAAAATTTCTCGGGCCCCACCTGCCTTATGTAATCAAAATCACATGACGTCAGTGCACGTGAGCTGGTTCAGCCATTGAGGGCGAACCAGCTTTGTAACGCCCCCGCCACACGTCTACAAAAAAAGTATTTATAGCTGAAACTACATAACTTAAAAATAAATATTATAATATTTGTCTAATAGCGTTCCCATTTCTGCTGTATTATTAATCTCTCTCTTCCCGCCACATTAGAACCTCTCAGGACCTCTCTCCCCTCTTCCAGTCTCTCCCTCTCCCTGTCTTTCTCACTCCCCCTCCAGTCCCTTTCTATTCCTCCCCTCAGTGTCTCCCCTTCCATCCCCCCAACTCTCTTTCCCTCCAGCCAGTGTGTCTCTTTCTGCCTCCACCCATTGTCTCTCACTCTCTCCCCTCCTCCAGTCTCACACTCCTCTTCCAATCTCTCCAACTCCCTGTATTTTTCACTCCCCCTCCAGTCCCTCTCTATCCCTCCCCTCAGTGTCTCCCCCTCCCCGTGTGTCTCTCTCTCTTTCTCCCTCCCCATAGTATCTCCCTCCCTCGTCTCTCACTCTCATTCCACCCATTGCCTCTCATTCCACCCATTGCCTCTCCCTCCAGCCATTGCCTCTCCCTCCCTCCAGTGTCTCTCTTGCACTCTCCAACCAGCTATTGTTTCTCCCTCCACCCGGTGTCTCTCTCACACTCTCCCTCCAGCCATTGTGTGTCTCTCTCCCTCCTGCCAGTGTCTCTCTCATCCCCATCCCCATGTAGCTCTTTCACCCCCCCTCCCCATGTCACACTCACTCTCACCCTCCTCCCCATCTCACACTCTCACCCCCCTCATGCCACTCACACCCTCCCCATGCCACAGTCTCACACTCACTCCCCCATGTCCCAGTCTCACTCTCCCACCCCCCCATGTCCCAGTCTCACTCCCCCCCATGTCCCAGTCTCACTCCCCCCATGTCCCAGTCTCACTCCCCCCATGTGCCAGTCTCACTCACCCCCCATGTGCCAGTCTCACTCACCCCCCATGTGCCAGTCTCACTCACCCCCCATGTGCCAGTCTCACTCACCCCCCATGTGCCAGTCTCACTCACCCCCCATGTGCCAGTCTCACTCACCCCCCATGTGCCAGTCTCACTCACCTCCCATGTGCCAGTCTCACTCACCCCTTCTCCCCATGTCGCACACGCTGATACAGGAAGCAAGGAAATGCTGCTGTGTACTGTAGCACAGCGGAGCACAGCGCCACCTAATGGCCAAAAGAAAAATAGCAGCTGCAGACGGCTTTTTTTCCTCTGCTACTGGCAATATCGCCGCTGCTTCCTGCGCCCCCCTTAAACAATCTTGCGCCCCCCCAGGGGGGCGCGACCCCCAGTTTGCGCACCGCTGGTCTATAGGCAAGCAAAAGTTCAGGGCAGGCAGCGAGAGGTGTAGTCGGTAGGCAAGCAGGGGGCTGGTAACGATAACCGGACAACAAATATGCAGCAAGGCAGTGAGCTAGTCTAACTAGGAAGCACGAGTATAAACGAGCAAGGAGGAACAGGAAGGGGAGGTTTATATAGGGCTGGCTGGAGGCATGGGACTGGTGCAGGTAAGTATCTGATTAAGATCTGTAGTGAGTTGTCTGCAGAAAGGGGCAGAAAGGACCCGAGTTCAACTACCACCAGGGACGTACGTGACACCACTCCCCCCTCTCAAAAAGCATCCTCTGTATGATCCTTCTTTTAAGGTTTGTCTGGGTATCTCCGGTGGAAAGCCTTGACAAGTCGTGGGGCATGGGCAAAATTATCTGGTTCCCAGGACCTTTCCTCATAACCGTAGCCCACCCACCTGACCAGATACTGGAGTTTTCCCCGAAATAGTCTGGAGTCCAGGATCTTCTCCACAATTAACTCCTCCTCATTGTCTACTGGAACAGGGTCGGGAGGAGGAAGGCTGCGTCCAGGAAAATGGTTCTCCCGGAACGGCTTCAGTGCGGAATACTGGGAGCACTTTAATGGATTCCGAAAGTTCTAGTCGGAAGGACACGGAATTCACTAGTGCTGAAATCTCGAAGGGGCCAATGCATTTTTGGCCCAATTTGATGGCGGGGATCTTCGGTCGTACGTTTCGGATCGAGAGCCAGACCTTATCTCGAACCATAAATTTCGGAGATGGGTCAGCGGTGTTTATACGCTGCTCTCTTATATTGTGTCTGAGACTCCTCAAGTATCTCTTTCAGGGTCTCTTTGATCTTATGTAGGGCCACAAGTTTCTCTGTGACAGCCGGAATGGGGCCAGAAACCGGAAAGCAGGGAAGAAATATTGCGTGAAAACCAAAATTCGTAAAAAATTGGCTCTGCTGCATTGAGGAGTGATGCGAGTTGTTATGAGAACTCTGCTAAGGGTAGGAAGTCAATCCAGTCATCCTGGAGATGGCAAACAAAACAACGTAAATATTGCTCCAGGGTTCGATTGGTTCTTTCAGTCTGACCGTTGGATTGAGGGTGATAGCCGGAGGATAAATTTAAACTGATTCCCACGGTACAGCAGAAGTTTCTCAAGAACTTGGAGGTGAATTGTAACCCCCTCTGTGATATGATTTCATATGAGGCCCTGTGCAGCCGAAAAAACCTCTTTTAGGATCAATTTGACCGTCTGTTCTGCGGAAGGGAAGTTCTGTTTACCGGTGATATGGGCCATCTTTGTGAGCCGATCCACTACCACAAGAATGGTGTCATTACCACTGGATCTGGGTAGTTCTACTATAAAGTTCATTGATATTGATCCCCAAGGACAAGTGGGGACCGGAACAGGCTGCCGCTAACCCAGAGGGGATGCTCGAGGAACCTTGGTCCTGGCACAAATATCGCATGAGAGAACATAGTCTTTGACGTCTTGTGCCAGTTTGGGCCACCAAAATGAGTGGTACAACAGTTCTTGTGTCTTGAGGACACCCGGGTGGCTAGTTGGGAGTCGTGCATTAGTTGGAACATTTCTAGTCTTACTTCCTTAGGGACGAACAGATGGTCTTTAAAGTTCCACAAACTGTCCTGCAAGAACAGTTCAGCATCCGGTGGAGGGTTAAGAAAGGAGCCATTGGAATAGGATCCCTTAATCCTGGTAAGGTGGTCAGAGGAAAACGTGATGCCTAGGAAATTGGTTTTTGGTAGACTGGTCTCTACCTGTTCTTCTCCTGTTGAAGGTTTAAGTGTCAGTCTTCCCATTTTTAGAGCCTGGGCGATATGAAATGTGGAAATTGAAACGTGCGAAGAACAAGGCCCACCGAGCTTGTCGGGCAGATAGTCCTTTTGCTGAGCGAATAAATTCTAGGTTCCTGTGATGCGTAAGAATGGTAACCGCATGATTTGCCCCCTCAAGTAAGTGTCTCCATTCTGAAAATGCAGCCTTTACAGCAAAGAGTTCCTTGTTTCAAATGTCGTAGTTCCTTTCCGCTGCCGACATCTGATACAAGAAAAAGGCACATGGATGAAGGAACAATTTTTTTCCAACTCTTTGGGAAAGAATAGCACCAATAGCTGAGTCGGAGGCATCAACCTCCAAGATGAATGGAAGTCCAGGGTTTGGGTGAACGAGTATAGGGGCAGAGGTAAAGAGTGACTTTAATCGTTCCAACACCGAATCGGCTTCTGGAGTCCATTCGAATGGGGATCCTTTCTAGGTGAGTTTGGAAATTGGGGCGATTATGCCTGAGAAGTTCTTAATAAATCGTCGGTAGAATGTATTTTTCATTTTTTGGAACTGGCCATTCTATCACAGCCTGGATCCATACTCAGTCCCTCGGTGGAGATGATATATCCGAGAAATTGAATTTGGGTCTTTTCAAATTCACATTTCTCTAACTTAATGTATAGTTCATGCCTTTGGAGGCACTCCAGGACAATTCGGACATGCTTCTGATGTTCCTGAAGATTGTCTGAGAAAACCAAGATGTCAATCGAGGTACGCAACTACGAACTGGTCCAGTAGCTCTCAAAAAACTGCCGGATAGCAGCAGGAAGGACGAGAGTTCAAGTCCAATCAGGGACATCTCTGACACAGACACACACATAGAAACGCAAATGGTGTAATAACTTTTTAGTATAAGTCACATATTACACCGAGGGGAAAGGAAACATGCACACTTTCCCCAATGTTTGAAAAAGTGAGCGACTTGAGGCGCACTCCAACCTGGCTTTGGTCGTGTCTCGGCTGCCCGTCGCTCACTGTTTTCAAACAATGGGGAAAGTGTGAGTGTTTCCTTTCCCCTCTGTGTTGTATGTGACCTATAGTAAAAGGCTATTACACCATTTGTGTTTCTAAGTGTCTCTCTCTGCATGAGGTTTGCTACACAAGAATACATGATTCAACACTGATGACATGGAGGAAACTGTGCAGGAGATCAGTGATACGTTTGGTCATCATTATTAATTGCACAGTTATATTGTCACTATTTATAACTCACTTATTAACCTAGTGTGCGCCACGGATACCTATCCATTACATCTGGTCTTATTGCGGTTGGAAAACCACAGGTATCTGGCAGCACCTGGTGTATGAACACTTTAAAAAAAAAATAATTTCACATTTTATAGGATATTTTGTCCAAAGTAAATTCTGTGATTCACTTATTGGTATATGGGTTTGCACTTTATTTTCTTTATTGGACTTAGTAAACAAAACTGTGGATATTTGTAATACATATATTTGCCTCACACTATCTGGGAAAGAAACAAATGTATTAGGAAAGGTGCTTCCAGGCTCTTTCCCCACCACTCCACACTGCGACAAATGTGACACTGAAATAGCATTTGATAAGTTTTGTAGAAATATTAAACTTAAGACCTTTTTTGAAGCTAAGACAATGACACACAAAGACAGTAGTGACAGAGACTGTTGATTTTCTTGCTCAGATAGTGCCTCTGCTACTAACAGGCTGATGCAAAAGAGTAAGTATATAAAAGCAAATGACTGCGAGTTCTTAACCTTAACCTAGAGACATTGACCAATTATTTAAACAAAGATTGTGCACAATTTAAATGGACCAAGAAACCTAACTCCTACAACATGTCACACAAATGTCTGGCACTACAATCTTTGTCCAAAGACTCTTCATAATATTTAAACTGACAGTCAACGGGGAGCTTTAGTCATTATGGACTATGCAGAGTACAGACAGAAGATACTCAAGCAATTATCTGTCTCTCAACATTATGAAAAAGTAAGTGGACATCTTACCAGTGTATTTGTCTTGCCGCTTCAAACAACTTTATTGATTTAAAGTTATAACATTTCTGGCTACAGATGTTCCTGTCCAAACTGTATTATATAGTGCCTAAAATGTATAAATATCCAGACAAACCACTGAGTAAACACATAGTAATAATTTGGTGTTCCAACTACTGGCGGCCTATTTAGATACTATCCTGAGACACACATAGATTGCACTAAATCCTTTCTTAAAAACAACACAATGTCTTCAACTCATTTCAATAACAGATATAGTAGTGCCACATAACAGACCATTCTGGTTACATTAGATGTACAAAGTCTTTACACATTTATTCCGTTTAATGAGGGTGTGTTCAAGTTGTAGACAGGGTAATTTCAGAGGCTACTCTGGGGCCTCTTAATAATTTAAAGCTTTAACAACTAATCTTGAATAAGAACTATTTTAGAGACAATGGATTGCAGCAATGGGATATAACATAGTTCTTGAGTATTCTAGCCTTTTCATGGATGATTTTGAAAACAGATTTGTATATAATGACGATGACTTTCTGGCAGAGGTATATTGATAATATTGTACTGTTGTGGCAGGGCAACGAGTACTCACTAGGGTGGTTTGTTAACAATCTGAATCATAGACATAGTACCATTAAATTGCCCATAGAATAGGACTATGAATCCATGCACTACTTTGATGTTAAAATTATCAATTAGGATAACACAGATATATTTGTTTAACTGACCGTAGTATTTTACTGACCATAATATGTTACTACAAGCTAATAGCTCTCTCCCACATCTCAATTTCCATTATTGATAACCTACCCAATGGATAGTTTTTAAGGGTTAGGCAAATTGTGAGTGATCCCTTCAGACTTGATGAGAAGCTACATTGGCCAACTTTTCCTTCTATGTCAGTCTAGCTGACCCATCTCTCTTCTCCAACTGCCGGTAGAAGAATATATGCAAGACATTATTGAGAGCAGACTGACCACCCAATGAGGACAAACTGCCTTTTTCCCCCCACAAGGATAAATGGTACGTGTCCTTGACTCTGTTGTACACAGTTACTCTGTTGTTAAGGGTGATACCTTCCACCATCCTATCCCAACTAAACCATTTAAGATTAATATTTTTCCCCCCTGTATGTTGACCATATAGTATACATTTTGTGGTTACCACATAGACAGGCACATGTATGTAAAATGATCAGGGCAATTAAAAACAGAATAAGGGAACACAAATATTTAATTAGAATTGCACTCCAGTCAGCAGAAACACCAAATGATGCACCTGTAGCAAAACACTTTTGAAACACAAAATATAATTCTAGTCAAATAAAATTCCAGGTTATTGACTCTGTGGGTCAACTGGCTACAGAGGTTAACAGAAAGAGTCATCTGCTCCAGAAAGAATGCAATTGGATACATAACCTGGACACTCTGATGCCAATGTAACTAGTTCAATTGCTTACTGTAATATTTGTTTCTCATATCTAATCTACTTGAGGTAATGGATATACCCATGCCTGTCTTTTATGCCACTTCTGTACTATATCAACACCTTTTTATTTTTCCTATTACATAGGGATGTAATATGTTGCTCTTTTTATTACCTACCGTATTATTTATTTCCCTTTGTGTCTGGCTTATTATTTCTGATATTACTATATACTTAAGTCTATAGTGGGACATTATATGAACGCGTTTAATATTTAATCACTAGGTATAGGTTTATTGTGCAAACTGGAGCTCTCCTTGGCACCAATTTGTCTCAATTAGCATGCGTCTGGATAAAGGATTCCTTTGTGTGATGAAAGTTAAGTTGTCATCCAGCTAGTTCCTCATGTGTGATATGTGGGGGGGAAAAAAAAGGGTGAAAACCAAACAGCATATTGTCAGGAAAAAACAGTGATTGCCTGGGAGGTCTATAGATTCAGCATTGACATTTACTGTGTCTTTAAATCACCATTTAGATATATATTTAAGTGATTTCACTACTCCCAGTTTCTTGTTGTCTGACCCAGATAGTAGATTGGGAGAGTTATTTGAAGAATCACTCTCCACATACAAAATGAAACAGGATCTAGAGTGATACCTTTCAGGTATTTAATATGATAATGATAAAACAGAAATGTACTCATAAAATCGTTAATGTTTTTTTGCAGATGCTGAATGCCACCATCAGCTAGTGGGGGTTGCGTTCCTAGTCCTGCACGATCTATTGTGACTGAATGTTCTCCTGCATTCTATCCTCACTGGCAGCGGGATGTTGCGTCTGCTGATATCACGAGATAGATCCGGGAACTTTAACTAACGTCCTCTCAAGCGGTAGTACTCAAGCTTCAGAAAGTCCATCCTACACATTTCGCAACACATCCGGTTACTTCCTCAGGGGTCAATTAGTGTGCATCATATTTGTAGATTTAGGTTACAGTACTTTATTTTTTGGTTTTGTGAATTGGGTGGTATTTACGTTGATCTTATTTCCCTTGTGCATCTTTCTTTATCAATTTGCCCCTTGTGTTTTACAGCAGTTTGCTGCTTGATTATGACATTGTTGTGCCTGCTGGAATGTGCATTGAAACGCAAATTGCTACCGTTCTGTGGCTAACTAAATGCTTTTATTTGTGCGAACTTTCGAGATACACTGATCTCTTCTTCCGGCGGTGTTACAATGGATAAAACAAGAAAGGTTTTTACTTAAGAGTGCATCCTGGAATGTATCTGACTGAAACCTATCCCTCCTCCCTGTGCAGTATTCAATTTATGACTTAAGGTGTTAAATGGTCCCTGAATGTTAGTGATGTAAGAGTATGTGTGTAAATATACATTTATAAAGTGTCCAGTGCTTTACAAAAAGGTGTGTGGGGGAGTGTATACCAATGGTGTGGGTAGGTGTAGAAATGTAAGAGGGTATTGCATTATTATGTGTAGATACTATGTGGTCCCTATTGATATATAAAGATAGAATTAAATTGTACATATGTATGTGTAAGAGACAGCTGTGTGTGCATTCATATAGCACAGTATGTATAGACATGGCCTTTAGCACTCATGGGTAGAGAGTTCTCGTGTCAGGGTAGTGACTCATGAAGCTACAGTCTCGGTTTAGGCCACCGCTAAGTGTCCCGAACAGTTGCATAAATTTGTATTTATGCAACCGTCTCTTTCGGTGTTCTAAGATTATCTTTGAGTATGGCCACCTTCAGATCGTTCATTTTATGGCCAGAGCCAGGAAATGTTAGCCGACAGGACATGTCTTGTTCCACGTGTTATGCTGTGACAATGCAGATTCATTCTCTTGTTTAGCCCATGTCCCGTCTCACCTATGTAGTAGCAGCCGCCTGGGCATTTCACGCACATGATGAGGTACATGACATTGCTGGAGGAACAGGTGAACCTTCCTCTGATTTTGTCTTCCTGATTCCTGTGTGGTATTTGTATTGTGTCCGCTGTGTGCAGCATTGCACAGGTTTTGCATCTTGCATCCTGGCATGGTCTTGACACGCATTCAGTTGTACTGTTGAATACTTTACTCCTCACCATCATTTTCTTGAGATTATGAGTTTGTCTGTATGATAATAAGGGTGTTTCAGGGAAGACGTGTTGCTGTCTTGTATCTTCCTGGAGAATGGGTTGTAGTTCCCTGGCGATCTTGCGTAGGGCTTCTAGGTGTGGGTTATATGTGACCACCACAGATACCCTGTCGCTTGTATCTTTCTGTCTGTATTCAAGGAGATCACTTCTTGGTATTCTGGTGGCTTTGTGAATTTGCTGGTCTACAATTCTGTGGTTATATCCACAGTTTATGAAATCCAATCTCAAGGCTGTAATCCTCTGGCCTCTGTCTGCTGTATCGGAGCACATCCGGTTGTATCGTATGGCGTGACTGTAGATGGTTGCATGCTTAGTGTATGTGGGGTGGAAGCTGTTTTTAAGTAAAAACCTTCCTTGCTTTATCCATTGTAACACCGCCGGAAGAAGAGATCAGTGTATCTCGAAAGCGCGCACAAATAAAAGCATTTTGTTTGCCACAGAACGGTATACTCTATTCATTTTTGATCGAAAACACAAAAACACACACACACACACACACCTCTCCAACTTCATACTCCCATGGGACTTGTTACCCGGGGTTCACAAGATTTGAAGCACAGAGATGGAGAATTGCAAAGCACTGAACATAAAGGAGGACAGAGTGAAGATGCATGTAAGTAGAGCCATTGTGGTAGTGTGGCAGGGAGTTACCCATATCATTCCCTATTCAATCCTTTATACCAGGCCTGATTATGTCACACCCCATCCAATTCCCACACACATTCACCCAGGGCCTCAGTCAGTAAAAGAAATAAGTAATGTGGCAGCTTTCCCACTTCCCCCAGTTTTGTAATACCTCTCCCTACCACAATAAAAATGTAGGACCCTTATTCTATTCATTGCCCTAGCATTTAACACTGCACACTTCAATGGTGCTTGTGGCATTAAAACTACCGCAGTTTAGTCAATGATGATGTTAGTATGTGTGAGTTACTAATGTGTATAGAAGGCTCTTGAGAATTGGAACTCTATCTGCAAGGCTAAATATTTATATGATACAGATTCCCAACAAGCTCTGAGAAACCTCAACCCTTACCACATTATATATATTATACATATATATACATAGAAGTGTCAAAAGGGGTGCTAGTGGGTGTGGCTAAATGTATACAACAAAAAACAAAAATGCCCAAAGCTACTTCCAATGTGCCAAAAATACACAGTGCAATACCTATAGATCTCTTGTAAAAAGGGTCATTTAGTTTAACCCTTTGGCCAACGCGTCTTAAGCTTGCTGCCACTTACAAGGCATGACCGTAGCAGGACCTAACGCTCACCTGGGTTAAAATTCTTATTTACCTGTATAATTACAGAAAGAATGATCAAATTGGATCTGTTGTAACCTGGCAAATTGAAACTGACCTGCCAACTTGGAAAGTGGGGTGGGGCAAGCTTAAACCTTGGGGGGAGGAGCCACTACCCTCCCATAAGCCACTGAGACCAGCTGCACACAATTAACAAAATACACAGTTTTCCAACAAGCTCTGAGAAACCCCAACCATTACCATATTATATATATATATATATATATATATATATATATATATATATATATATATATATATGCATTTAAGTGCCAAAAGGAGTGCTAGTGGGCATGGCTAAATGTATACAACAAAAAACAAAAATATCCAAAGCTACTTCCAATGTGACAAAAAATATACAGTGCAATACCTATATATCTCTTGTAAAAAGGGTCATTTAGTTTAACCCTTTGGCCAAAGCGTCTTAAGCCTGCTGCCACTTACAAGGCATGATTGAAGCAGGTCCTAACACTCACCTGGGTTAAAATTCTTATTTACCTGTATAATTACAGGTGAGTGTTAGGACCTGCTTCGGTCATGCCTTGTAAGGGGCAGCAGGCTTAAGACACTTTGGCCAAAGGGTTAAACTAAATGACCCTTTTTACAAGAGATATATAGGTATTGCACTGTGTATTTTTTGTCACATTGGAAGTAGCTTTGGGCATTTTTGTTGTAAATATTTATATGTAAATACATTGGACCTCAATAGAGGCTTGTCATGTGGACAAGCAATGCAATGTGGAGTCATATATTCATCATTCAAAATGAACAATATTTTAGACCTTATGGAAATCTCATCAGTTTTGTAGATCTCAGATAGCAATGTGTAGACTAAGATCTTCAGTAAACAGCAGATTAGTCCTGCTTGTCATTCTACATACAATGGTGTATAACTATTTTTAGATTTGTTTCAACAAGACAATAAAAAGAAAGGTTTTAGAAGACCACTTTATTTTATTGTTCAAGTAGTATAGAAAAGCATTTACATTTTTTATTTATAGAACATGGTCATTTTACACTAACAATTTAATCACAGTCTTGCTGTAACTGATTTCACACTTAATTCAGGGTGCATAAAATTGGTCTAACATTAAAACATTTCAGCATTCTAAAAACACTAACTAAATTCAACTTTATTTGAGAAAGAAACCAAATAGGCCCGTTTATTGGAGAAACAAAACAATTTCTAGCATTTAAATGGGATATTATAGAATTGCTTTGCAACCGTGTAATGCAGGAGATGAAATTGATTCTTCGTAACACTGTATTAAGGGGCATACACACAAAAAAATGTCCCTGACAGATTTTATGCTCCATTCAAACATGTTTCTAATAGATAAAAGCATTGGAAGACATTTGGGTCCAATCATATATTTATTTATTTTTAATTAGTATGTTTGTGATGGGAAGCAGATAAACTGTGAAAAGGCAAACATTAGTGCTCCTACAGAGACCTTTTCTAACCTCTCTTCCTGAAAGCACCTCAACTAAATACCGTAGAGCAAAGTCTTAGATCACTTACATTCCAACCACTCTCACTGGGAATTATTCAATTAAAGTAGCAATCCTTTTATCTCCTAGGTCTCTATGGACATTGCTTTACAACAGAAACACACAAAGTGATATACATGTTTTTGTACAGATGTAGCCGAGAAAAAAAATGTATTACACAGTATATATTAGGCAGGCTTTATGTAAAGATCTTTCTTTTTGATAACAGAATAAACTGCTTAAGTCATACACCTACCTGAACTGTAAATAGATCTGTAGCCCCTTATACTGGGGCTTAAAGGAAAAGCATTTGATTAATTATAAAATTATACTGGACAAGGGTGTAATATTAACGTGTTTGATTTCCCTTTGAGCCGCTCAGCACATCCTAGCTTACTTCCTTTCTTTTATTGTGTTGAGAGTCTGAAACAGTTTGCTGAGATTTACTTCAGAGTATCCACTCAATGAAAGCGCTTGGTCAACGGTGTTCTTCAATTTCTTGTATTCATTTGCCAAAACCGAAAAAATCTTCTTTTTAAAGTGAACTGGAAAAAAAATAAAGTGTCTGTTACATATAATTTAGCCTATATTAAAAAATAAAATGTCAGATCATGCAGTTTATATGCTTTTTATTGGTACTCAGTTGAAATATTAGCACCATTCAGCAGGGGAAGCTGAAGCATGCTGTGACAATTTTCCAAGGAAAACTATATATATTTTTAAACCTTATGATTGGCTGGTGAAGCCAGCCAATCAAAAGATACGAACATCTGATAAGTCGTTTTGATGCCTATATTGTGACATATTTCAGGCATGAATACACCCCCACCACAATTCTTTTTTTGTTGCCGATATTTAGCAGGTCGTTTTTTTAACAGCAAGAAACAAAGCGACAGATGCAACAGAATACCCAAGGCATGCAAGGTGTTTCTAAGAGGAAAGAATAGCACATTGTATACAAATGAAACTGACATGTCACATGGTTACATATTTCTGGAGGCTGTGATGCCCATACGCACATTCTTAGGGATGAGAAAATAGAAGTGCAGTATCGTGATTACATCAGACAAGTATTTTCAGTGAGTTTTGCCTTCACACACTGAAGAGGGAACATTTCCAACAAAAGCCTGTTAAAAATATTCTGGAAGGGGCTCAGAGCCCATTTTATAAATGTAAATGCTCATACTGATTTACACAGGCCATTGTTTTGCATACTATACAATTGAGGAAAAGAAATGCATTAATGACAGTGATTTCATTGACGGAAAAAGATACGTTTCATATTTTCTCTATTATACGGCAAACTTAATATCGATCTTTCTGATGCAACATTTTCATTCTATGGAGCAGTTTCTGACACAGGATCTCTGTACCACTTACTACATATGTATTACTTTTAAGTTATTCAGCTAAAGTATCTCTAGATCAAAGCAAAGAAGCAGTATACAATACATTTACATACGTACACGGCTGTAATTGGTAACCTGACAGTTTCTAATGATTTCATTTAATGTAAGAAATGACACAAAATGTGACAAAAGAAATGCATGTCTACTTAACATAGCTCTCGTCACTACCAGTACCATACTGTAGGTGTGTGAGTTTTGTTTTTAAAAGTTGTGTTTAGTTTTATAAAGTAGATTTATTTTTTTCTTTTAAATTGTTGTGCAAGAGAACGTTTTGTTTCCTTTGGAAAAAAAAAAAAAAGTAAACAATCTCAATAGGTAGCCACATTTTAGGAACGCACACAGGACTTGAGACTTTTACAACATCTGCTTTCTTAAAGAGCAATGGATGAACTTTAGAAAAAAAGAAAGGGCTTGTTGAAAGCAACTCATGACGGGAAAGTAACATTTTTGACCTGTCCAAAAAAAAAAAAAAAGAGTGTTTAAATCAATACCCTGAAGTATACAATTTTCCAACTGGTGTTGACTATAGCAAGACTATTTTCCTACATTTTTCATTTTATTTCTAAAAAGGTGCCCTACTTGACGATTTATGGATTAACAGCCAAACAAGTCAGTCAACACATTTTGTTCAATTGCTTTGCTAATGCACAGTGGCTTTTATGTAGCACAGTATGAACGTGAGTAATTCTTACCAACCAATGACATGCACTTAGTATTCTTGGGGCCACTTTTCTCACTAGCTTGGCAATGTAAGGTGGTCTTAGCAGTACAAACTAAAGGGGTACCATAGATTGTTGAGTAGTTGCAGGCAAATTGCACAGCAACCTTAAAAAAAAAAAAAAAACCTGAGTCAAATGTGAATTGATCATTTCCTGTCAATTGTATATAATTGTTTCAGCATCACTAATCATCCAGAGGGGAGAAAAAAGATTAAATTGTGTCAAAACAGTGTATAAACTGATTTTTAGTGCCATTCATTTAGTGGATAAAGCTATAGTGTAAAATAAAACGTATTTGGAACAAGTGATTTAATTGAATTACTGTAGATAAAATAATAGGGCTTCAGTCAGAAACCCATAAAATACTATTTAATATTCAATATTCAAGATACACTGATCTCTTCTTCCGGTGGTGTTACAATGGATAAAGCAAGAGAGTTTTTTTTTACTTAAAAACAGTGCATCTTGGAATGTATCTGTGACTGAATCTTATCCCTCCCCCCCTGTGCAGTATGCGATTTATGACTTAAGGTGTTAAATGGTCCTTTAATGTTAGTGATGTAAGAGTATGTGTGTGTAAATATACATTTATGAAGCGCTTTACAAAAGGTGTGTGTGGAGTGGGACTGTATACCAATGGTGTGGGTAGGTATAGAAATGTAAGAGGGTGTTGCATTACTATTAGTGTGTGTACAGAAGATACCATGTGATCCCTATTGGTATGTAGGGATAGAAACCTCTCTTGCTTTATCCATTGTAACACCGCCATTAGAAGAGATCAGGGTATCGCGAAAGCTCGCACAAATAAAAGCATTTAGTTAGCCACAGAACGGTATCGTCTATTCGTTTTTGATTATTACGCTCAACTAACAGTACAGATACATCCACACACACACACAACGATGTGGTGTTCACTTTACTGGCGTATTTTATTTACCCTTGCACATATTTTAAAACATTCTGCAGAATTTTTTACCTAGCGTTGAACCAGACAGACAGACAGGACATTTCAAAAAGCAGATATTATACATTAAACACTTTGGTTCCCTCTCGCTCTCAGAATGGAAGTTTTATATCCTTTAAAAACGGTCGAAATTCCTATTTAACTTTTTCATTGCTACAGAAGGTGTGTGTGTGTGTGTGTGTGTGTGTGTGTGTGTGTGTGTGTGTGTGTGTGTGTGTGTATATATATATAAAATAAAAAAATAAATAGATGATACAGTTCTGTGGCTAACGAAATGCTTTTATTTGTGCGAGCTTTCGAAGCTCGCACAAATAAAAGCATTTCGTTAGCCACAGAACGGTATAATCTATTTATTTTTTGATTATTGAAGCTCGGCTAACACGGTACTGATATAACTATATATATATATATATAGACACATATATACATATATATATATTGTGACAGAGTCACTAACTCAGTAGGCTGGAATAGTGAATGGAGAGACGCTGCAGCCAGTTCACAGAGTGTTAATCTCCTCAGACAGAAGAAGCACACCTGCAGCCTAATTAAACAGGGGCTGAACTATCAGTGAAACAAGTGCTTTAAAAAGCAGGAAGTTGCTCACACAAGGTGAGCTTGTTTTTTCCACAGGAAGGTGGAGAGAACTCTCCCGGCTTGGAAGCCGTAGCAGCTGCTGCTGCTCTGGTCCCGCAGTCCTGCGAGGAGCTCTGCTGCTGGGACCAGCTGGGACCCCAACCCAGGGTAAAGATAAAGATACAGATTGCTGCGAGGCTGGACAAGCCTGCTCCCCGGAACCATGTTCCTGTTTGCTGCTGGAGCTGCTATACAGATAAGACTTTATTCTTATACGTATCGGTTAACCTTTGTGTAGCATGTTTTGGGCATGACCAGATAAGCTGGCTGTCCTGTTAGTAAGGGCTCAAGAAGTGAGTTAGTGTCCCTAACGGGACTAGGCTTTAATTTGCAAGAAAGTAGTTTCTTAAAGGGACAGTGCACCCGTATTTATTTTGGTTGTGGCTAATAAACCACTATAGTTGAACGTTTCCCACCGTGTCTAGCGTCTTACTGACCCCGCCGCGAGGCCGTCCTGCCACAGGTGGTGTCAGAAGTGGGATGCTACACCTCTGGGGGTCAGTAGATGAAGATGTGTTGAGACACTGAACTCAAGCGAAAAAAAAAAAAAAGAAATGATTTTTGCTGAAGTATGGAAGTTACAGCTAGCAAGCGCTGAGTGTAAATTTTGCCCCGTCGGGTATGAAAGGATTGCTGTGTAAAGCTAATGCCTTTTGCTGAAGTGAGTGAATTTGCAGCTAGCAAGTGCTGTGAGCAAAGTTTGCCCTGTCTGGTAAAAAAGAAAGTGAAAATGAATTTTGGCAAAGATGTTGCCCTAAGAAGAACCCAGAAGGTTCAAAGATTGTAAAGCCCATACAAGTTACGTGTGTTGTGCAAAGTCTGCCTCGTCGGGTGTGAAGAAAAAAAAAGAAAAAAAGCCGGGGTTTTAAAATGGCCGCCGTCATGTGTCAGTTTTGCAATGTACATAACCATACAAAACAGTGTCCCTTCAGGCCATACGATGATGATGATGATGATGACGACTCGTATGTGGCCCCTGGAGGAGAGCCGTACCCACAG
Source organism: Ascaphus truei (assembly GCF_040206685.1). NCBI lineage: Eukaryota > Metazoa > Chordata > Amphibia > Anura > Ascaphidae > Ascaphus > Ascaphus truei. The sequence goes on along the minus strand of NC_134485.1, from coordinate 72,204,912 downwards.
ATGAATTTAGTATGCTGGGCCTGTCATAAAGTAGGTCACATGGAAGATGTGTGCCCCAAAATTTTCAAAGACAAACAGCTGCAAAAGCAAGCAACGCCCTATGAGTGCAAGCAAGATGTGGAAGCTGATACCAGTGAGCGTGTGCCCAGTACCACTGATATCTCTGGAGCTAATAAAGCAAAAAGAAAGAAGAAAAAGAAAACTGTTCCTCAAATCACAGGGGAAGTGACCAAGCCACTTGAACCTGCGCTGTCAGGACATGCGTCAGAAAGGCGCCGAGATGTGCTGCAGACCGGAGTGACCGGCAGAATTGTCACAGGAACGGTGCCAAAGGAAAAGGAGGAGCAAAGGGAAGCTGAATCCTTGATCCAGGGAAAAAGAGGCCTTAATTTCTGCACTCCAAACTGCCCAGCGTGATTATGATGTCTTGCAGGAACAATTGAATAGGGAGCGAGAAGCTAATGCCGAGGTACAGAGGTGTATACTCCCAGCTATACAAGAGTATGCGGCATTAAAGAAAACAGAGCATCTCTTGCGGAGTGAGTTGGAGGAGCTGACAACAAGTTTGAATAAGGCCAACACCGCAATTGCTAACATGGAATCAGAGAGAACAAGTCCTGACTGGAGACTATGCTATCAGATGTCCCAGAGGGATGTGCAAAACTTCATCAAAGACTTAGAAGTTTCTCACCAAGAAGCTAGCACGCTCAAAACAGAGCTGGAGCTCTCACGCCAGGAGGGCCACAGTCTAAACACAGAGCTGGGTATGTTGAAGGAAACCCATGAGAATGCCCTGAGGGATTTAGAGACTGTAAGGAAGGAGAATGTAAGTCTGACGCATAAAAATTCAGACTTGACTGATCAAATCAGTAAAGGTGATAAGAAGCTCCACCAAGCAGGAAAAGTGGAGAAGCAATTGATCCAGGAAAAGCTAGAGGTGCAGGAAGCACTGCAGAATGCAGAGAGGATGCAACGTGTCTCCCTGCAGCAGCACACACAGGCAACACACTTATGGCAGAGCCAGCTGCAAGAGCTACATGCAAGTCTGCAAGCAGCCAAGGAGTAGCAGCGAGTGCTACAGGAACGGCTGAGTACCCAGTATGTCCCCACAGAACAGCATGAGGAACTGAGGGCCACGCTGTACGCCACAAGAGCATCGCTAGGGGCAGAGCTGGGTACTTTGAAGAAAGCCAATGAAACGGTCCTAAGGGATATAGAGACTGTGAAAATGGAGAATATAAACCTGAAGGAAGAGGTTTTAAACCTGACTGGTCAGGTCAGTGATGGGACTGAGAAGCTTCACCAAGCGCAGAAAGTGAAGACGCAATTGGCACAAGAAAAAAATGAAGTACAGGCTGCTCTGCAGAATGCAGAGAAAATGCTGGAAAAAGAATGCCTCGCCCTGGAGCAGCTGAAGATCACGTTGAGCGCCACAAGAGCATCGCTGGAGGCGGAGCTTAGAAGCCAGGTGACTCTGTGTGAGAGGGAACATGAGAAGGTCCAAAGACTGGAGCAAGAGCTGGAGAAGCAGAGAGGCAACTCCATCTCCATGAGTCAGTATGCCAAGGAGAAAGAAGCCTGGAAGACAGAAGCAACAGCGATACTGGCGACAAGAGCTGCAGAGCTCAAAAAGATGGAGGAGACGTTGATGCAAACCCAGAGTAAGCACCGGGAAGAGGTGAAGGCCCTGAGAGGGGACTGGCAGCATCAGATTGAAGAGCTGCAAACGCAGGTTGCTGAGCGCAAGATACAGCTCGCCGAGCGGGAGAAGGTCCGACAGGTGGCTTGCCTGATGTTGCACCATGAAACCGAGATGGCTGATATCCACAAGCGGCTGGACTACACGACCAATGAGGGGGCCCGGCTACAGCTGGAGCTAGACAAGGTCCGGGAGGAGCACCAGCAGCTGCAGGTCCAGAATAAAGAAAGAGAGACAGATTTAAGCCTTGCTCTGAGTCTGCTAGGAGACGTAGAATCGCGACTCAATTCTAACGAAGATGAACTAGCAGCCGCACTGAGTGAAAGAAGAAAGGCAGAGAAACAAAAGTGTGACCTGGTCAAGGAGCTTGAGGCTCTGAAGACTGAGCGGGACGCTACGTTGGACTCTACGGCTGACCAGCAGGAGGTTTCTCAGATGAAGCTGGAGGAAAAGCTTGCAACCCCAAGACAGACGTTTGGGTTACTGAAGCAGTCCAAGGAAAAGGTGGCGGTAGAGATAAAACAAGGGAGGCACTCCAGGAAGCATGACCGTGATACCGTTGCAGAACTACAGTCTACTTTCCACAAGGCACGGAATGCGAAGGCCAAATTGCGATGCACTAGCACAGTAAGAATCTAATCAAACTACAGTGACCAGGGGAAACAAAGTGGATTCCTTGCCATGAGGGCAGCCACTGTGAAGAGACAGCCGCGAATGAGACGGAAGTGTGCCCGTGATCATAAGGGGAGAAAGACCACACAGATAGTCCAGCAAATCTCCCAACAGAGTAAGTTAAAGAGTCAAGACAAAGGCCCAAGCCTATGAGTCTGCTGACCGTAAAAGGGAGGTGCCATGGGGTGTACTTCGGGTTAAAAGGAATCCCGACCAAGTTGAAGTACTGAAGATAAATGGTGTGGAACCCAACACTGAAGGTACACTGAGGAAGATAGGTCCAAAAGAGAAGGCCAAACAGTCACTGGCGAGTGTATGCAATGAGCTGACCGAGGTCAATGCTCTTCTACAGGATAAGGGAGACTCTGAGCACAAGAGGACAAGGACAACAATGCATCTTCAGGATTTACAGATCAAGGTCACAGCGTGGCGTAGAGTCCTGGCAGAGAGAGCTAATAGACAGCAGGATGCTCAGGAACCTTGTCAAGAAGAGATACAACAAAAGCGGAGCATCAACCTTAAACTGAAACTGGCACAAGACAAAGAGATTGGGAGGTACCAGTCTTCAGACCCAGGTGGCCTGGTAATTACCCCAAAAAGAAAATGCCTAAATTGGAAGGCAAGAAAAAAAAAAAAGGGGGAGAGAAGGGCCGACGTCAGACATTTTCGACGAAGATGCTGGTGCACGGGAAAGGTGCACGGGCCGCTCCACAGGACAATGTTTCGCTGGGGAGAGGGATATGTGACAGAGTCACTAACTCAGTAGGCTGGAATAGTGAATGGAGAGACGCTGCAGCCAGTTCACAGAGTGTTAATCTCCTCAGACAGAAAGAAGCACACCTGCAGCCTAATTAAACAGGGGCTGAACTATCAGTGAAACAAGTGCTTTAAAAAGCAGGAAGTTGCTCACACAAGGTGAGCTTGTTTTTTCCACAGGAAGGTGGAGAGAACTCTCCCGGCTTGGAAGCCGTAGCAGCTGCTGCTGCTCTGGTCCCGCAGTCCTGCGAGGAGCTCTGCTGCTGGGACCAGCTGGGACCCCAACCCAGGGTAAAGATAAAGATACCGATTGCTGCGAGGCTGGACAAGCCTGCTCCCCGGAACCATGTTCCTGTTTGCTGCTGGAGCTGCTATACAGATAAGACTTTATTCTTATACGTATCGGTTAACCTTTGTGTAGCATGTTTTGGGCATGACCAGATAAGCTGGCTGTCCTGTTAGTAAGGGCTCAAGAAGTGAGTTAGTGTCCCTAACGGGACTAGGCTTTAATTTGCAAGAAAGTAGTTTCTTAAAGGGACAGTGCACCCGTATTTATTTTGGTTGTGGCTAATAAACCACTATAGTTGAACGTTTCCCACCGTGTCTAGCGTCTTACTGACCCCGCCGCGAGGCCGTCCTGCCACAATATATATATGTGTGTGTGTGTATGTGTGCACATGTACACATATATACACATATACACACACACACACACACACACACACACACACACACACTATCTTATATACCCAGCGTTGCCCGGGATGTAATTTGAGCGAGAGTGGCAGGCTGGGGCAGGAGGCCCACGGCGCGCTTCCCCTCCATTCCTCGTTGGGAGCGAGGGGGGAGGAGCGGGAGGTTGGCGGCTGGGGTAGGAGGGCTGCGCTTCCCCTCCGTCCAGGAGCTGGTAGGAGGGTGCAGGGCGGCGCACGTGAGGGTAAGTGAGGCTGATGGGGCGACTGGGGAGGTTGCTGAGCGGCCGGGTTTGGGTGAGGCCGGGTAGTTTTGAGGATGGGGCGGCTGCAGATCGGCCGTGTTTGGGTGAGGGTAGTTGTGCGGCTGGGGAGGTTGTGGAGCGGGGAGGTTGCGGAGCGGAGAGAAGCGCCGGGTTTGGCTGAGGCACGCCGGGGGTAGTATGTGTGGAGGTGAGGCATATTTGGCTGAGGTAGGTGAAAACGGTGTGGCTCTCACACGCGGTCTGAGGAGGCTGATGAGAGGGACGGGGACGGTTTGAGAGAGAGAGACACCGGCCAATGAGAGCAGTGAGAGGGCGGCAGATTGGCCAGAGGCGGACTGACGGACCATATATATATATATATATATATATATATAGCAACTGTAAATATGCCTGTATATTCATTTGCATGTCTTAGACAGGTCTGCAACCCTGTCTTTCACCATTATCGCCCAGCACACAGCACTTCCACTGCAGCAAGGGATTCTGGGAAATGACATGCAAATGAGCACACAGTGCCACCTTTTATCTCATGCTCACATTACATGAGCAACCCTTAGCCAATTCATGCTGCTTTAAACACAGCTTTTAAGCAAGGGCTTGTGAGATGCAAAGCCAGTAAACCCACTCAGACATGTTTCAACCTTGATGGGTATCATCAGTGTGAGGTTGGTTAATGGCATTTGTTCAAATGAGATAAGAGTCGGTAATCACCACACTTATTAAGGTTATGGTGGGTACCCACCATAACCTTAATAAGTGGGGTGTGTATTATATATATATATATATACATACACACCCTTTTGCCTGGAATATCCAAACACATGGAGCCCATTTAAGCAAATGCATCGCCGTTCACACAGCCTTTTTACCTACCATAACTTAAAATGTAATGGTAAACCTACCCAGCCTAGAAATATTGCAAAGCAAGTATAAACCAACCTCACACTGATGATAACCATCAAGGTTGAAACATATCTGTGAGTGGTTTGACTTGCTTTGCTAGTCTCATGCTGTGCTTAAAAGCTGTGTGAATGGCGATGCATTTGCTTAAATGGGCTCCATGTGTATGGATATTCCTGGCAAAAGGTGACATTGTGTGCTCATTTGCATGGCATTTCCCAGAATCCCTTGCTGCAATGGGAGCACTGTATGCTAGGTTATAATGGTTGAAAGGCAGGGTTGCAGACCTGTCTAAGACATGTGAATGTGCTCACAAGTGATATTCTTTATTGGCTATATGCGACCAGTGGAGGTTTTTTGTTGTCTTTTTCATCCACCATAACTTCAAATGTAATATATATATATATATATATATATATATATATATATATATATATATATATATAAAAATATATATATATAAAAATATATATATATATATATATATAAAAATAACACACATATATATATATATATATATATATATAAATAACATATATATAAATAACATATATATATATATATATAAATAACATATATATATATATATATATATATATATATATATATATATATATATATATATAAATAAAACAGAGTTTCTTACCAGGCAGACCAGGAAATCCAGGACCACGCAGCAAGAAAAAAAGACAGCACTCATGGTAAAGTCCAAAACAATGTATTTAAAAGGCAAAATCAACCGACGTTTAGGTCCAACAACAGGACCTTTCTCAAGGGATACAGAGAAAAAGGATTGGCATGAAACAGCAGCGTCCCAGTAATAAGCACCATCAGCTCACCAGAGGGTTGAGGGAATAACATTTTTTTATTGGACTACATAAAAAACAAACAAAATATAACAGAAAAAAAACCTCCTACGCGTTTCAGGCTCTAAAAGCCCTTGAGAAAGGGCTTTTAGAGCCTGAAACGCGTAGGTTTTTTTTCCTGTTGTATTTTGTTTGTTTTTTGTTTAGTCCAATACATTTTTTTATTCGCTCAACCCTCTGGAGAGCTGATGGTGCTTATTACTGGGACGCTGCTGTTTCATGCCAATCCTTTTACTCTGTATGCTACTTGTTGATTGGAGAGACACACTGTGGCTGTGAGGGCACGTCACATGTGATCCATTTCCACGTAGGAGGCGCACGTGGAACCTGTAGAGCGAGTGGAGCGTTCCCGGACGGACCGGAGGTTGTAATACACACCACCGGCACTCGGGAGCTCCACGGTGTTGGAGAGAAGATGCTGGCGCCAGATTTGGAGGTTTGGACATCCACGCCCGACACCACAGGGAGACGCAGTGAAGACGGAGTGCTATAAACGGGATCAACGGAGGCAACATATTTTTCCTCTGTTATATGCTTATCCCAGATAGCGTTTTCCCATTGGAACTCCGACACTGCATACCCTGTTCCTGGTCACCTCTCCCAGCTGTTTACTACGGACCCCACGTTTGGATTTTCCCTCACTTCCAACCACAGTTTTCCCACTATACATTGACGTTATTATTTACATTGCCTTACTCTCCGTTTTGGAGCTTTGAGCAGCACCCCCCCTTTTTTTCCTTTCTCAAGGGAGTGCTCCCTTGAGAAAGGTCCTGTCAGGACCGAAATGTCGGTTGATTGTGCCATTTAAATACATCGTTTTGGACTTTACCATGAGTGCTGTCTCTTTTCTTGCTGCGTGGTCCTGGATCTCCTGGTCTGCCTGGTAAGGAACTCTGTTACCTATTCAATACCTATGGGATAAGCACCTATCTTTTTGTGAGTGCCATCTGTTCTTGTTTAATATATATACTACTGTGAAGCGCTATGTACATTAAAGGCGCTATATAAATAAAGACATACAATACAATACATATATATATATATATAGGGAACCATGTGTGCTCATTTGCATGTCATTTCCCAGAATCCCTTGCTGCAGTGGAAGTGCTGGGTGATAATGGTGAAGGGCGGGGTTGCAGACCTGCCAAAGACATGCAAACGAGCATACAGTATAATTGCATTTGCTATATATATATATATAGGTGTTATTCACATGCACTATATTTCTGTGCTGCAATTAGGTTTTCCGTGAGGAGTATGTATTTGTTTCATGCTTTTCAAAGTAGGAATTGCAGATCATTTTCTTCTGACAAAGCAGCGCATTAGATGTATGTATGTATATATATATGTAGAGGTATCAGTACCGTGTTAGCCGAGCTTCAATAATCAAAAAATAAATAGATGATACCGTTCTGTGGCTAACGAAATGCTTTTATTTGTGCGAGCTTTCGAGATACACTGATCTCTTCTTCCGGCGATGTTACAATGAATGAAGCAAGGATAACTTAAAAACAGTGTCTCTTGGAATGTTATCTGTGCTTCTCCTTCCCCCGGTGTGGATGTGTTTTATGGCTAGAGGTGTCAAAGGGTAACTGAAAGCAAGTGAAGAAAGAGTGTGTATGTGTATCAGTGTGAATAAAAATGAATGGAGAGCCCACAGTATAAACAGTGCTCTACACAAGGTGTGTGTGGAGTGAGAGGGATATAAATGGTGTGGGTGGGTGTGGAAATGTGAGTTTGTAGCACAACTAAAAGTGTGTGTGGATACTATGTGGTCCCTATTGGTGTATATGGATGGAAAAATAAGGAGTATTAGTATGTGTGAGAGACAGCTGTGTGTGCATACATATAGCACAGTATGTACAGACATGGCCTTTAGCGCTCATGGGAAGAGAGTTCGCTAGTGTCAGTAATGACTCATAAAATTTCGATCTCTGTTTAGGCCACTGCTAAGTGTCCCGAACAGTTGCATAAATTTGTATTCATGCAACCGTCTCTCTTTCGGGGTTTTAAGATTACCTTTGAGTATGGCAACCCTCAGATCGTTCATCTTATGGCCAGAGTCAGAGAAATGTTCGCCAACAGGACTGTCTCTTGTTCCGCGTGTGATGCTGTGGCGATGCAGGTTCATTCTCTTGTTTAGCCCCTGTCCTGTCTCACCTATGTAGTAGCAGCCCCCTGGGCATTTCATGCACATGATGAGGTACACGACATTGCTGGAGGAACAGGTGAACACTCCTCTGATTTTGTATTCCCGATTCTTGTGTGGTATTTGTATTGTGTCCGCTGTGTAGAGCATTGCGCAGGTTTTGCATCTTGGGTCCTGGCATGGTTTTGTCCCGCATTGAGTTGGATCGCCAGGAAACTACAACCCATCCTCCAGGAAGATACAAGACTGCAACAGGTCTTCCCTGAAGCACCCTTATTATCATACAGACAACCCCATAATCTCAAGAATATTATGGTGAGAAGTAAAGTATTCAGCAGTACAACTCAATGCGGGACAAAACCATGCCAGGACCCAAGATGCAAAACCTGCGCAATGCTCTACACAGCGGACACAATACAAATACCACACAAGAATCGGGAATACAAAATCAGAGGAGTGTTCACCTGTTCCTCCAGCAATGTCGTGTACCTCATCATGTGCATGAAATGCCCAGGGGGCTGCTACTACATAGGTGAGACAGGACAGGGGCTAAACAAGAGAATGAACCTGCATCGCCACAGCATCACACGCGGAACAAGAGACAGTCCTGTTGGCGAACATTTCTCTGACTCTGGCCATAAGATGAACGATCTGAGGGTTGCCATACTCAAAGGTAATCTTAAAACCCCGAAAGAGAGACGGTTGCATGAATACAAATTTATGCAACTGTTCGGGACACTTAGCAGTGGCCTAAACAGAGATCGAAATTTTATGAGTCATTACTGACACTAGCGAACTCTCTTCCCATGAGCGCTAAAGGCCATGTCTGTACATACTGTGCTATATGTATGCACACACAGCTGTCTCTCACACATACTAATACTCCTTATTTTTCCATCCATATACACCAATAGGGACCACATAGTATCCACACACACTTTTAGTTGTGCTACAAACTCTCACATTTCCACACCCACCCACACCATTTATATCCCTCTCACTCCACACACACCTTGTGTAGAGCACTGTTTATACTGTGGGCTCTCCATTCATTTTTATTCACACTGATACACATACACACTCTTTCTTCACTTGCTTTCAGTTACCCTTTGACACCTCTAGCCATAAAACACATCCACACCGGGGGAAGGAGAAGCACAGATAACATTCCAAGAGACACTGTTTTTAAGTTATCCTTGCTTCATTCATTGTAACATCGCCGGAAGAAGAGATCAGTGTATCTCGAAAGCTCGCACAAATAAAAGCATTTCGTTAGCCACAGAACGGTATCATCTATTTATTTTTTGATGTATATATATATATATATATATATATATATATATATATATATATATATATATATATATATATATATATATATATATATATATATATATATATATATATATATATATATATATGTGTGTGTGTGTGTGTGTAGACACACACACACACACACACACACAATATACATACATACATACATACATACATCTAATGCGCTGCTTTGTCAGAAGAAAATGATCTGCAATTCCTACTTTGAAAAGCATGAAACAAATACATGCTCCTCACGGAAAACCTAATTGCGGCACAGAAATATAGTGCATGTGAATAACACCAATACATCAAGCGGCTGTGGAGAAAAGATTCAAAGAACTGTACTAATACCAGGCAGGGGAAGATGAGGACACAGCCCCTGATGTGCTTACCTTATGTACTGATGGGATATTGACTATTCTCAGTAGGTTGGTTTCAAAGGGGACTATTTAGAATGCCACACAGCAGCATAATAATGACAACTGGTATCCCTTTTGTTCTTTCTAGACTTTTTATTGATGAAAATGCTGTGTGTACAGAATACCTTTAACATAGTGGTTGAAATGTAATGAGACTCGCTGGCATCATCTTTTTCATTAATATTTATTTTAAATGATTTATAAAGTATATTAGAGAAAAAGGTACCTCTTTAGATAAAGGTCCTGAAATGTATGTTCTTAGAACCAAAAATCACTGCAGAAATTTGTTAGCATGTTATTCTAAACACATCTTGCAGTTATGCACAGTGCCATTATTTTCGAAATACTGTGACCTATGCTTTGGTGTTAGAGAATCTCCTGTGGAACAAACTTGTACTAGTTTGTACAAATGTCTGATTTTGGTCCACAGTGGTGTAAGCAAACTGTCCTAAAACGGACAACAGGAGCGAATAACTAAAACCAACTAAATGGTTTTTATAGCATGTATAATGCCAAATAAATAAAATGTATCAATAAAACTAAAATGACAATTATTGAGGAGCAAAGAGGCTTTCAATTGGGAAAATGAATTAAAATATTTTGGTGTCAAAACAAGTTGTAATATGTCAAGGCAGTTGCAGCTTATTTTCCTGTTCCTATTAGCATTTCAAAGAAAATGTTATCTGTACAAAACAAAACAGGAGACAAATATGGATACACCAACTAGGGTAATTGTAATTCTTCGACAAATTGCTAATTGGGTATTGATGTGTTAAGATCATGTACACAACAGCACACATGCCTCAATTAGTTGAATTTCACCATCTACTAAAATAAGTAAAATGCACATTTATTAAAGGAAAGATAAATGAGCTGTTCTCCAATACTCTACTGAAAAGGATTGGATTACACGCAACAATTTTTTTTGTGAATGTCATGATTTCTCTAAGAAACCGATATGTAAAGCAGGTGGGAGTCTGCTTGCCTTATTCACTGTAAAATGGCAGAAACAGAAGTAACTTATAGAAAATCATTTAAAAAAAAGTTGTGTGACGCCAAATATTCATGATTGATTATTGCATATGAATGAAGAAAGATACGTAGACATAATGGGTGGAATCTAGGTGGTGGTCAAAATAGGGGAGTATAGGTGCAGGTAAAAACAAAAACAATTCCAGCCCATATATGAGCAAAATCTTGTTCTTTAAATAGGCTATGACAGTAATGCTGTCCCTTCAGCATTTTCTTTGGCATCACAGAATCAAGCGCTTACAGAAAATATAGAACATTTTCTTTCAAATCAAAATTCTTAGAATTAAAAAATTACACTAACATTCACCAGTCAAGCAAAAAAGTCACAAGTCCATATCAACACAGACCCACACCCCTTCTCTGACTGCACCGACCGCCTCACCACAATCATAACCCCTTTTATGTTCTACTGCTAAAACTAAACGCAGGCTTCTATTCTCTCCCATCAAAACTATTGCAACGTTCTAGTCCGGCCTTCCTGCTCTCACCTGTCTCCCCTTCAATCTATCAAACGATGCTGCTGCTTGAATTAATTTACGCTCTCCTAAATCTGTCTCTGCACCTCTTCTGCTGAAATTCGACTCCTGGCTTCCTATCAAATCTCGTATTGCACACAAAATGTTCCTCCTCACTTTTAAGTCTACACACACCCCTCCTTATGTCTCAGCTCTAATTTCTCACTATACACCATCCCAACTCTGCTGAAGGAGTTCTCTCTACCCCCATTTTGTGTCAAAAGCCCTCTCCCACCTAAAACCTCTCACTGACGGCCCCACACTTCTAGAATGCCCTTCCCCTCAACATCCAACTAGCACCCTCTCTATCCACCTTAAGACCCATCTTAAGACATGCCTCTTTTACGAAGCATATGGGTAGCTCCGAGACTTGTACTATTCACCTCATACATCGACCATGGCCCCTTGCTGACTCCACACTTAACGGAACACCCTTCTACTGTCTCTGTACGTCAGTAGCGCACCCATTCACATATTGGAGGCAGGGGTGGAGGGAGAAGAGGACGACGGAGGACCGTGGGAGCAGAGGAGTTGGACAGCGGGAGTGGAGCAGGGGGCAGGAGTGGAGAAGGGGGCAGGAGACGACGGCTGGGAAGGAGAGCGCCTCAGCCATTGTCCTCTGCTGCCTTCTATAGTCCCGCCGTCAAACTTCTCTGCCCCTTACTCCCACTGTCCAACTCCTCACATTGCCTAAGGGCATTGATAGTGTCCATAGACCAACGAACGCAAGCAGGAGGGGACGCGTGTTGCACAAGAAATCCGTAGAAACTGATTTCTTGGCGTGACAGGCAGGTCATGTGAGAGGTTCGCCCAATGAGGGGGAACCAGCTCCATGACGAACCTAGGTACGCCCCCCAAAAGCGCATATAACATGGACACAAAACGCACACGCTTCTCACGGGTACCATCACAGCCTGCCTACGTGCGGGTGAAGGCTGTATGGCCATAGCTTTACAGAGTTCGCTTTAAACAATAACAGAGTGGAAGCTTAAAGCAGCAATGCTACATTCGCCATTTTTCTTATTTGTATATGTAAAGCATGTGATAATGTAGAATTCTACATTCTTAACTTAGCTGGCAATTGTTTGGCGCTCTGGTTATAAATCTGAAAGAAATCTTGATTGTGTGTCTAATGAAATCGCACTCTTCTAACTTTAGCTGCAGCATTTCACAGACTGCAGCACATATAACATATTACGAATGGCAATACATTGTTACAGATTTCAAAGCAATAGACAGTCTGCTGTTTGGAACACAGCAACAGATGTTTGTGATACTTTGTTGCCAAAGGGCAGAGCTAAAAAAAGGTGTATTTCAGAGCTTGTTTCAAAAGAGGAAGTGGATGAAAATTTCTAAATGGTTGCTGTAGCAACTAAAGAATGATCTGTACATTAAAAAAAAAACATTAAAATGGCATTAGGAGTTAAAAAATTTTTTTAGAGAGAGAGAATCTAATACCAATTTCCTGTCTTTTTTGGCTTGATACCGATTGACTTTCTATATTTTTTTTCTATATATGCCCATGACACAGATTGGCTTTTTGATTACATATGTGGCACATTGCCAATGGACTTTTTATCTCCTCTTAGCCTTTTTTGGTGTCCCTTTCCCCCCCCCCTGCCCTCCCAGGCTTTACATTAGACATCACATGGATTATTAGATCCTTTCGAACATTTGGGTCATTGGGGAAAAGTCCTTCTGATACTTTCACATGCACTCGATGTTCTCTGTTTAGCACAGTTGTGAGGTTCTGTATGAGGTTCGACTACCTGTGTGTGTGTATATTTCTATTTTATGAACAGTAAAATACCATTTGTTGGTAACATTTTTAGTGTATCTTCCATTTTGAGTGCGGGGAACATGTTTATAGGATTTTTCACATTTTGCTTTAATAAGTGAATCAACTGGGAGATCTGCATGTATACTCGCGTCACAGCTCTATGAGAGGAAGGTCCAAAGTGTAATGATAAGTGGGCATATTCAGGATACATACTGTAGTTTAGGATGATCCCTCAATACATAGTTTTCCAAAACATATTACTTTCTGTGGGGGGTGTGACCTTACATGCAAGAACAAAAAGTATAAAATATGAATGCACATTTTTGTTCCCCTATAGATTTCAATTCAAGCTGTATTAAAAGCAGTGTAACTTTGTAAATCTATTTTGCCATAATTAAAAGCAGGGAGTCCTCTGGACCATGTTATTTTCAGCTCAGAGGACCCGTCTGGTTGCGAGGAGTCTAAGGCTGCGCTTATAGTGCTCGCTATCACGACGGCGATGTTGCACAGCGCCGTAGCAAGTACATAGTGGGTGCGACTGCGATGGCGCAGCAAAGCAATTGAGCGGTCGCCAAAGGATTTTGACTTTTCCGGCGATCGCTGCGTGATGTCAATGGCTTGTGAGCGGTTCAGCCAATGAGGGCGAACCACTCACAGCTACGACTCCGCCACCCCACCCCCCCGGTCGACCTCACTTGTCCACTGCACTATAAGCAGGAATCGCTGTTACAATGGCAACAGCTGACGTCATGCGGTCGTGTCGTCTGCACTATAAGCGTAGCTTTACAGTTTTATGTCTCAGTGGTTTTTCATGTAATATCCAACATTGCCATTGGTGTTGACCAATAGGAAGCCACAACCAATGATGCTGCAACTTCCTATTGGCACATGAGAAATGCGAAATTTGGCAGTCATTAATTTCTCGATGGTAGCTTTAAACACGGACACCCAAAAAACAAGTGAGCTATACGCAAATCAAGCAGATTACCAATGCAATTTCTATTTTCCCCACAATATATATATTTTTTCATTTAAAAAAAGCCCAAAGCCTACAGTTCACATGGTAACTTGTTTATTCTCACATGATCTCACCCCACCAGGCAACACAGATCTGTTTTACACATAATCCAAAAGGGTCCCATCAGAGAAGCTAGCAATCTTCTCAGACAGGGCTCTTTTACTTGACAGTGACATTAGTGGATTTCAAAAGGGGTTAAGCAGCCAAATTTAGTATAGGATTTCTTTTTTTCTTTTCTTCTTAGTATCCAGGGTGTAAGACGGTGCACAGGCATGGGAGAAAAAAGTAGTAGCTGGACTGCTCCAAACAGGTACAACAAGCCTTTTATTAATGGCACATAAAACAGCAAGGAGATAACACCCTCTGACACGTTTCAAGAATATTAATACTGGCATCTACCTCTAGATAGCATCGCTTGGGGGTGATTCACTCCTACCTGTCTCTTGTACAAAACTTTCTTTTCATACAGGCATACCCCGGTTTAAGGACACACACTTTAAGTACACTCGCGAGTAAGTACATATCGCTCAATTGGAAAACGGCAGCTCACGCATGCGCCTGTCAGCACGTCCTGAACAGCAATACTGGCTCCCTACTTGTACCGAAGCTTTACACAAGCGGGGAGACTATGGCGCCTGTTAGAAATGTGTTATTTACATCAGTTTTGCACGTATATGATGATTGCAGTACAGTACATGCATCGATAAGTGGGGAAAAGGTAGTGCTTCACTTTAAGTACATTTTCGCTTTACATACATGCTCCGGTCCCATTGCGTACGTTAATGCGGGGTATGCCTGTATTAGAATAAAACTTTGAAAAAAAAAATAAAAAAAATTAGAAGTGAAATACAGATGTAGCAGGCTTTCTTGCAACCACTGGTGCACACCACCATGTGCAATAGTGCGGCAGCTCCTGCCCTTTCCTTTCACGCATGTCTAATGCACACGACGGCTGCTCCCACTGGCGCATTGTGGGTGTGTTTTTCTTCAATCCGCCAACGGGAGCAATAAAGGCTGCTACATCTAAGACCTTAATAAATAGGTAGGCTGTTAAAAGAGGGTTAGGAAGTGTACCAGCTGATGACTCCAATTCCCTACACCTGCTCATTTTGTCCATAAAGCCAGACAACTCTTTGAACATTATATACCTAATGCTTCCATCCCTTTAATACCCTGTTGGGATTAAAGAAATGCATCAAAATAATATTTGTGGAATTAAAATGATAGAGGTTCCTCCTGTGGTTCAGGGATACCACATGTCATAGTTTTCATTTATAAAAGTTTCTCAGTGATTGTAGAGATTTTTGTTCTGACCTCGATGTATAGCCTTGATTTTAATACATTTGGTTTTAGGCTTATGCGCACAAGAGCAGGGTGATGGTACTTTATGAACACAAATCGTACTAGTTTACATAATTAAACAAATATGGTATACAAGTTGCACAAGTTTCTTCCCCCGCCCTCAATAATTTTGTATTTACTTATGTAGCCATGTGGCCCCTGGCTATACGTTTCTGTGCCCCAGTACTAGAAGTCCTGGTAGCAGCAGATAGTGCTGGGGATAATCCCTTCTCACATGGCCTAGCATGTGAGCCTCTTCCCCCGGTAAGTTAGTTTGTTGCAGTTTCCAGGTGCTAGCCTGAAAACAGTTGGAGTCACATCATCCAATTCAACATGATTGTAGCAACTTACAGGCCCAGGTCTGGGCTTGTAAACTGCTGGAACCACATGACAGGAGGGGGGTCTGGTTGCAGTTTTGGTTCTGTCCAATACGTGGTGCAGAGTAGCATGGTCGCTCCCCCTGTATAAAAGATGTGGGTGTCCATCAACTTGGTGTGTGTCACTACTGTGATGCGACTGGCTGTACTACCCAGTCCTAGCCATGGCTTAAGGCCTGCTCTATTCAGCTTTGCGGAAAAGAAGGGATCCAGCGCTCCCCGGTTTTCTGAATAAGAAAATTTATTGTGCCACACAACGTTTCGACCTTATGGTCTTTATCAAGTGACTAGGCATAAATAAGTAAGGATCTACCCAGTATATATATCCTTTACCATTACCCATAAACAAGTGAATAACAGGTGAATAACAAGTGAACATTACCCCCAGCTGACCCCAATTCACCTCCCCTGATCAGTTCTATGTCCATACAGTGCCCAAACAGTTCGTAAATGTCTACTTCCGGTTTTTTCGAGCCTCTTCCGGTATTTGCATTCCAGTGACGTCATCGTGTTCTTCTGCGCATGCGCTGTCCGTGCTTGCGTTCCAGCGTTATCTCTCTCTCTCCGTCGGCCAGGCCTGACGTCAGTCACCTCGGTTGTGATTGGCTCTCCCCTTCTCATAATCCTGTGGGTGGTGTTTCATCTTTCTGAGACTTCCACTTCTTCCCTCTTGCTGCGATCCGGTTTTAAGACTAATACTACAAAATGCCACCCCTAATCATATACATTTATTTTTTCCATGTAAAAAATAAGTACAGACATTAAACTGATACTCATGGAAGAATGCCCATTATATACAGGACTTTATACAAGACAAGGATCGCAGCAAGATGACCAGGACGACAGATGTTAAAGGAGAATCTCTTAATGTTATTCACTTGTTTATGGGTAATGGTAAAGGATATATATACTGGGTAGATCCTTACTTATTTATGCCTAGTCACTTGATAAAGACCATAAGGTCGAAACGTTGTGTGGCACAATACATTTTCTTATTCAGAAAACCGTGGAGCGCTGGATCCCTTCTTTTCCTCAGTGTACTTTGGATTTTATGGCAGGTACTTCCTTGAACCAGCAGCACCGGTAAATTGTATGCATGTTTCTATTTGTGGAGTGCAGCCTTATCCCCTCTTACTATTCAACCTTGCCTCATCCAAGGGTAAGGGTGCCGGGACTAGCCTGGAGGCCTCAAGCCCTTGGGAGGCTTAGTCAAGGAAGTGGGGTTCTGCGAGCTAGGCTCTGACCCTAGAGATGACTGCAAGCTGCAAGATGATACCTATCTGGGTTAAGTGGGATCTAGGAGATGGGCTTCTCTTGCAGAGAAGGAATGGAGGATGTACTATGTTGGATGTTACCACAATAAATCCTGTTGCACAATTCCTGGTATTGGTAGTCCCTTATTCGGATGGTAGTTCCTGTGGGAATAAACCCCTGTTAAGGAGAATGGAGGCGCTGCACCATCCTAAGAGAGATGCTATTCCCCAAAGCTCCCTACCATCACAGCGACAGCCTTCTGTGAGCACCACACCACCATAATATCCCTAGTACCAGCAAATCTCCCTAGTGGGGTGGAGGGGGGGTTACACTTATATATAAAAAAAAGTTAACCAAACTTCAGCAGGTACGTATACTAAATACATATTTCTTATTATCATGTGGACTGAACTTGGTGAAATATGTTAAGGTGCATTAGGGGTTAAATAAAATATGTCTGATGGCATCTGGGATTGCATTATGCTTAATTCATTTTAGCTTTCACATATTTCACTAAGTTCAGCACACAGGACAATAAGTAATACGTATTTCGTATAAGTACCTGTTGAAATTGAGTTTACCTTGATGGGGTTAGCAGGCATGAATGATTTTTTTTTAAATCAAAAGATGCAACTAAATGGCTCCTTTGTTGTTAGACTTAAGATCAAAATGTAGCATTTTACTAATAAATTACAAGCCAATTTGGGAGGAGGGACTGATTAGTTTATTTGTTTTCAATAAATGTAAGGCACATTATTTTCCTAGCAGCTTTCTCCAGAAGGCAGGGGTCTCAAACGCCGTTCTCAAGGGCGACAAACAGGCCAGCTTTTATGGATATCCGTGCTTCAGCACAGGCAGCTCTTCAACTGAGCCACCTGTGCTGAAGCAGGGATATCCATAAAAGCAGGCATGTTGGAGGCCTTTGAGGACTGAGTTTGAGACTCCTGCCATAATGGGAGGAGCGCAGAATTTGTGTATTTACTTATACGTTTTAGACAAACAAACACGGTCACATGTACAATCGCCAAAATGCACTTTATAATTGAATCTGTACTTTTCTCACCATCAGTTACTGAATAGCAACATACAACATTGACAGACACCCATAATAAGACCAAACAACCGCAGGACCATAACAGCATCTATTGATATATGTGCCTGTGCACAATCCTAAATGTCATCATTAACTTGGAACTGTTATGATAGAAAATTATTATTTCACTAAGTACTGGTTGGGACATTTTGCTTTATGTTACATTTCATGCTGAAGTGGAAAAGATTAAATTTCTAACTGATGTTTACAGACACAGGGTTTTAGGTCTTCTCAGATATATCATAGCAATGTCAGTGGGTATTGGAAGCCTGGATCTCTGAACGTCAGGCAGCTGACATAGGTAAATGACGTACCCAACCATGCCCCCAAAAATCTTGTGATCATACTGGTAAACCAGTAACTCAAGGCTCTTGCAATAGGAGCTTCTGAGATGTAAGCTACTGTTTTCTTTACCAAAAGCATCAAAACACACCAACGTAAGTTTTCATCACGTTTAATAGATGCCAATTCTAAGGAGAATTAGAAAAGAATATGTAAAAAAATGTTGCAGAATATTTGACGATTTTGCTTTTCTAGGTTGTTTACAAAAAAAAAGAAGGATATTTTGCATCTTTACAGTGACAAATCGTGCTAGGCAAAGTAAAGATGTAAAGCATTCGAAGTATGGGCATGAAATTGAACACACGGCTTTACCCACCTTCACAACAGTTCAAAGCACCATCAGCACTTGCAGAGCAGATGTGTATTGTGTGGACTATTCGATAAAAGATAAAGTAGACTATCCCTCGTTAGTCCAAACTGACAGAGACTATATTGAAACAACAGATATTTGATATTACTAGGGTGACCAGTCGTCCCGGTTTAGCCGGGACAGTACCGGTTTTTCGTGTGCCGTCCCGGTTTTTCGTGTGCCGTCCCGGTTTTTCGTGTGCCGTCCCGGTTTTTCGTGTGCCGTCCCGGTTTTTCGTGTGCCGTCCCGGTTTTTTGTGTGCCGTCCCGGTTTTTTGTGTGCCGTCCCGGTTTTTTGTGTGCCGTCCCGGTTTTTTGTGTGCCGTCCCGGTTTTTTGTGTGCCGTCCCGGTTTTTTGTGTGCCGTCCCGGTTTTTTTATGTGCCGTCCCGGTTTTCAATTGATTCTCAAAATGTCCCGGTTTTTACTTTGGGTCCCGGCTTTTGGGGCTGCGGGGAGCGGAGGATGCTGGCTGCCCTCCCAAATGGCCGGGGGGAGGGGTTGGGGAGAATGCAGGAGAATGCCGGCTGTGATTGTTGAAGAATGCCGGGAGGGGGGCGGAGTTTTGACGAGGTGCTGCAAGCCTGGCTCTTCCCTCAGCACTGCCCCCTCCCTTCTCTCCTCCAGTAATGCCGGGTCCTCCCCTTCCTTAGGCTCCGCCCTTCTGTCCCTCCCTTTAGGCTCTGCCCTTCCCTTTAGGCTCCGCGGGCCTGCGAGCCTCATCTGCACTGGCTACCTATGCTGCTCCAGCAGCCCATCCACGGGCCCCAGGTAACCCACATGCCCCCTTATACCCCCCTCCCAGGCACCTTACCCACCCCAAGGGGGGAGAGGCCTTATTTTTGTGTGTGTTTGCAGAGGTGGGATGAGTGTGTCACTGTGTGTGTGTGTATAACTGTGTGTGTAGGTGTGTCACTGCCTGTGTGTGTGTGTGTGTGTGTGTCACTGTCTGTCTGTGTGTATCACTATCTGTGTGTCACTGTGTCACTGTCTGCGTGTCACTGTGTGTGTGTCACTGTCTGTCTGTGTGTGTGTGTGTGTGTGTGTGTGTGTCACTGTGTGTGTGTGTCTGTGTCACTGTCACTGTGTTTGTGTGTCACTGTCTCTGTATGTGTGTGGCTGTATCCTCCCCTCCAAATTCCATCAACATGGCTGCGCGACGTCACATAATGCACATTGCCATAACAACGAGACACTCCATGACCTCACGCGGCATCCAGTTGACATGACAACGGGACGTATTATGGCGCAGAGTCATCACGTGATGCCACATTGGCATGGCAACATGTCACCGCCTGACATCAGTGGCTCGTTGTCATGGCAACGGGGTGCGTCACGTGATGTAATTTGTTTTATTAATCATTTTTTAATGTGTCCCGGTTTTTCATTTTGAAAATCTGGTCACCCTAGATATTACACAATTTTGACATTGAAATATGTCCGACATGTTCTACACAGGGCTGGGAGATTCATTTTACCTACACATTTCTTGAAAATTATGTACAGTCTGTTGCAACCGGTCATCTTTTCCTAAAACCATTTGATATTTGTCTCTAGTTTGCCAAA
>NC_134485.1:72152011-72179511 GCF_040206685.1 Ascaphus truei | reverse complement strand
TCGAGTACCGCAGAAGCGGCCAGACAATTTTGAGTTCTGCCGTCTACAAAGTTATTTCAACATGATTTAATATTTTGTTTTGGGGCAACAATTAACCCATTACTGCCAAATAGAGATGCAACACTTTAAATCGCATATTAAAAAGTAACAGGGTTAAATTACACCACACTTTTTCATACACTTTTCTATGGGTGGGTTGTTGTGATTTAGGGTTATTAATCATGTATTTTGGGGCCAAACATCCATCAAGTCAGAAGTCTATGTAGTCCACAATTGTATGAATTAAAAGCGGAGGGCCCTCACCTTGATAAAGGCTGCTGCGTTCAGCCAAAATCTTGGTACAATATGGCTAATTAAACTTCAATGAAGGAAAGTCCTCGGTGCCCTCTTCTTCTAATTCATAACAGAATATTGCATGGGCCTTACAAGGGAGCCCTTTTGAGAACCGAGCATTGGCAACTGCACATAAAAACTGTTCGAGGAGTACATAGAAGAAAACCCACTTTTCTGCTCCCACAATTGTTAGAGACCATGCCAAAAATTCTAAGAGGATGAAACTGTTACACACACAGTATAAAACGTGGAATATAAACATTTAATAACACTAAAAGTGTGCCCTGGTCCATCCCCACAGCTTAATTCCTTAAGCTTTTTCTGTAAGTGGAGACCATTTATGTTCTAAATGCACACACCATGGCACTAGTGCGAGTGGTTTCATTTGCAGGAAAGTCAGCTATAGGTAGGAGGGCATGCATTCCATTTGAACCATTAAATACACAACAGAAACATGAACCTGGTACTTATAAAGTGGAGCTAAAATGAAGTGGAAAACAGTAATCTTGTTGCCTCAACCAGTAGAAACATTTTCCTACACACACACACACACACACACACACACACACACACACACACACACACACACACACACACACACACACACACACACACACACACACACACACACACACACACACACACACACACACACACTTTCAACCAAGCAAACTCAGAAGCACCCTGAATTATTCTGTTCGCTGTTCTATAGTTTCTGCACTTTTCCACAAACTTTTTTTTTTTTTTTTTTTTTTTAAGATCGAGGATTAAGCCGTAAACAAAGGAGTGACAGCTATTTGGGAGAGCTAAACAGAATTCACAAATAATTTATACATATACACAAATAAAAATAAACACATTTGTTGTGTATGACTGTACATACACATACATATAGATGGATTGAAAGATACAAGAAACTTTCCCCCTTTGTAACAAAAACATTTATCCTATGTGCTAAAGCTTGCGATAGCACATGACCTCTGACAAACAGTGTTCTGAGTAATTTTAATGCTACTTTGGATTTAACTTGACTAACTGGTAGCAATTGAGCACATCTTTTTTTTTTTGTGGCAGCAGTTATCTAAAACGCTACAATAACAGCATCAGAAGTAGAATGGTGGAAGATTGGTTTTCCATTGTACTGCTGAACTGGCATAATGCCCACTTTAAAAGCAATTCGCTGCTCATCACTAAAAATCTGGCAGACACGACACTAAATGCTGTGAGGGAGCACAAAAAATACAAATAAAAACGGGGGGAGGGGTGTGTTGGGGAGAGGAATAAAAGGTGCAGCCTGCTCCAAACATTGAGCACCGATGCGCGTACGCGCCCCCCCCACACACGATGTAAACGGTTACAGAAATTAGTAAAATATTAATACAAAAAAAAAAAATAGCTTTGAACTGCATGTTGAATAGTAATAGGCTAAACTTAATCTGTTCTACAGATGATTTTGCCAACAGGCTTGCATTAGGCGCAGAACTACTACACAAAAGCAAAATATATATTTACATTCCACTATTGTTCTGGTGCAGTGAAAACCTATTCCCTTCCGCCAATCACTTGTCAAACACATCAGCTACGTTTTATTTACCAGCAAATGTAATGAGTAAATATGTGATAATAAAACGCTTCTTTTGCATGGACAGCTACAGTTTCTTTCCTCGCTAAATACAGGTAATGATTTAGACAGCCTTCAGAAAGTCTTTTTACTGTCAATGAAACTAATTCTATTCCCCTTTCCATGTGGGGGTGAAAAAACAAACAAAATATAGGGTCTTCACAAATGAAAATTTAAATTCAAATTCTGATTCTAGTGTAGTGTGACAACACCTGTATTTATAATTTTACTGTCAGGTACTGTAGCCGGTAGTGTTTAACAATAGCGTAAAGTAGGAAAGTAATTGGGATTTGTCTGTAACATGCCAGATGACGACACTGGACGCTTTGCTGTGCTGCAGTAAATTTGTCTTGTTGGTAAAACCTTGGCTTAAAGCCAGACAGGATTTATAAAAACTAAAAAAAAAAACCCAGCAACATCAGGTCACAAACCAGCATTACAAGATGTGACATTACTGTATATGATGCAACCACAAGCAGCGGTATGCACTTAAGCCTAAGGTCCCACTGCACCCGCCGGCCTTGCGTCCAGACGGCGTGCACGGCGCTTCACCGGGATCTGCAGGCAGCTGTTTTTAGGCGCGGGGTGTGTGGCGAAAATGGGTTGGGTGGGCGTGGCCACGACAGGGGGCTTGTGTGTTATTTTCCTCAAACCCGGTTATGATTCTCCAAGAGCACACCTCACAACTCAACACCCTAACTTAACTTCCTCAAAAGATAATCAATAGTTTAAGAGCTACAGTATGCCAGCAAAGTGATGTATGCATGGAAAATCAGAAGGAAACTTGGACAACATGGATCCACCCCCCTGCCGGCGATCTCCCTTCTTCATTAGCTCCCTGGCGCACCACGTGACGCGTCGCCACACGGGAACACCATCCTGTTGTAGCCCTTGCTGGTTGACGCGTCACAGTACGCAGTGAGCGAGGAGGGAGCAGGGACAGCCAGGAAGAAGGTAAGGAGCTTGTGGGAGGCGCGTGCCCAGTCACGCGCCACCGACTGCAGCAGTGACTTGGCCTTAGGCCGAGGCCCTGCTGCCTAAGTCAGTGCGCCCGCACTGCATGCAAGCGGTGTGTGGAGAGGCAATTGACCGCTACCTGCGGCCCGTAGGGAGCGGGCGTGATTTGAGCGGAGGACTGCAACGGGTGTCTCCCGGGCTGCAAGAGGGTGCAGCGAGCCCCCCACACATGCCCTCTGCTGTTCCCCCCCTCGGTCGGTCCGTCCGTCCCCCGGTCCCCCCCCCCCCCACACAAATATACACACATGCATACATACACACAAACTTCCCACCCCCACCCCTACCTTTTGGAGGTGGGGGAAGCTCGGACACTCCAGCCCAGGCGCTGATAGGCTCATCCGCGCACCACGTGACGCATCACAGCTCAGGATCGCAATCCTCTTGCATCCCCTGGCGGCTGACGCGTCACAGCGCGTAGTGAGCCTCGTCGGAAAGGAGGCAGCGGGGACAGACAGGCATGAGGTATGGGGCGTCCACAGCGGGTCCTCAGCTTTAGGCTGCTAGGAGAGCAGAGGTGAAGTCTCACACATCATCACATTCTTTTATTACAGAGTACAAAAACGTACAACAAAAAATAACTGCAACCTGAACATTTTAGGGCAACAAAACAAAGCCACAATATAAAAATAGCAAACATGTCGAAGGGGGCCACAAGTTGTCCACCACTAGGCTACCCTACTTGATAGCGATTGCTATAAATGACATCGTGCCCAACTCTAAATTTCTCCTTTTAACGATGCAAAAATATCTAAAAATAAAATAGAACCACAGACAAAGTAAGGCAGAGGCCTGCATGGGCCGTAGGATACAGGTGAAAGAGGCAGTGCACTGCCTAAAAAGCAGGAGCCGGCTCACGGCTGCATAAAAACAGCTTTATTCCATAAGTGGATCAAACATGACCCCCAAGAGCAACCTATTAGGGAAGCTATATTATATACAGTTTATATTGGAGTGGTCCTAGCGGAGATTTTATATATTTAAAGGGACTTTTTCATGTCTGATGCACCGGTTACCTACATTCTGCATGGGCCGTAGCCCACATAAGGGCTGTTGTGCCTGCGAGCTGGCTCTCCTCCCCCTCCCCACGAGGGCTGCAGGATTCGCGCACACGAGCGCCAAGAGGGGGAGAGGTGGGAGGGTACTCGGGCGGGCTATTTAAACCCTACAGGAGCTGCTCACTGATTTAGTTTTCTCTCTCCCTGCAGGTTCCTGTGATTCCCTGATCCAGATCCCTAGCAGCATCATAGAGCAGCCCAGCAGAACCTAGCCTCCTGCATTGGATCACCGGACCTACCGCCTGGCAGCACCAGGGAAGCAGTGGCCGGAGCAGCAGCCCTTGAGAAGCAGCACGGCAGGCTAGCTCCGACCCCCAGCCTCGGTATGGTGCCTGCACTCTGCAGCCGGCTTCTCTGGCTGTGCAGGGACGTGCAGGTTGCTCTCCCCCCCTCATAGCAGAACAGAACCCCCCCCCCTGCTGCCCAGGTCCCCCCCTCCCCTGATCCCCGCTGTCCTCTCCCCCCCATGCTGCCCACACCATCCCCTCTCCTGCTGACCAGACCACCCCCCTATGGCTGGACTGAGCTTCCCCACACTGTCTACCATCCCACCCACTGCCGCTGGGGAGTTACACCCCCCCGCCGCGTTTCCCCTGCGCCTTATGCCCATGCGTCTTCCCCAACCCCCCTGCATACACCCGCACCTTACACGCACTACGCGCCATACACACCTGCACCATACACACCCGCTCCTGCGCCTCACGCATCGCCTCTGCACCCTGTGCACCCACGCCTCACGCTGGCTACGGGGTGGCCCTCGGTCACTCCCATTGTCCCGGGCGGCCCCCCGGCAGATGGGCCGGTACCAAGGGCACTGGGAAGCGTCGCCGTTCGGGGAGCAGCAGCAACAGCCGGGCAGCAAACAAAAGATCCAGGACCGGTCATCAGGGTGTCCAAGCCGCAGGATCAGGTGAGCATGATAATGCAGTGGTGGGAAATGATGAGGATGATGTTGATGTTAGTGATGTGGGGTCGGTGAGTCCCAAGGGTCAGACAGTGACGATAGTGAGAGCGCAAGGACGAGCACTGATTCAGACGCAAGCAGCAGCGCAGACAGCGACGAGACCCCAGGGGTAAAGCGCATAAGGAAGCAGGTAGAAGCGTTGAGCAAGGCTGCAAAGCGGAGTATGACATTTAAGGCAAAATGCAAATCGCGTAAGGACAAGGGGGCGCTTTCCGCCCACAGAGGGGAGAATTCGTTCGCGGTCGAGACTAGCTTTCTGTACACACACCTGCCCAGGAGAACTCAGAGAGATATAGGTAAAAGTAAGTATGTGGATATGTTTAAGCTGTCGGTAATGGGGCGAGTAGAGGAAGCGCGCGCGGGAGGCGGGCGAGAAAGTGCAGGTTGCGAGGAGTAATGCGAACTGGATTCTGGGTTTTATCGTGTTCGGGGACTGTTTCCTTTCAAAGCATCCAAAACAATTGCATAATGTTATGAAATACCTGAATGTGATACAGACCATACATGATGAACATGGGGGGTAAGCGTGGCGAGATTATGACGAGCTGAGGAGAAACGCGTTGAGTGTATCCAATACCAAGAGGGAGGCTGACTGCAGCGCGACCTGTTTTTGTCCATCCGCTGTACCCGTCCTCTGATGTCATCTGGGAATTCCGCCGGAACAGAAGCAGACTGAGAGCGGGACAAGCTGAGAGAGCAAACTGAGTATACCGCTCCAACCACTAGGCTCCTATTTGCTGGCGTGGATCATTTATGATCAAATTGCTGTTAAACAACTGACACCATGTGAGTGCGTTTTACCATATTTTAATATAAAGTCTTTTATTCTCTGATCGCACTATGGTCGGTTCTCTTGTTTTATCTCTGCATTACGGTGATTACCTATATGGAGAAGTCTGGCACGACGCCATAAAGATACCTTTACACACACTATGCAAGTGAGAAATTTGTGAGTACACAATTCACCAGGATTTGAAGAAAATAAACACTTTAACTGAAAGCGCAGACATATTGCACTACATTTTATGTGTTTTGTCTTTCCATATATCTGCGCTCCCCAAAGCACCTGGATCTCTAACATGTATTCACAGCGGGAAAGGCAGGCGCAGTGCGGGAAGTCTGGCTGATAGGTCATTCTTTCATTTAATGGGCCCGGGAGCGGGCAGAGATCACGCTGGGTTTGCATCTTGGAATTCCACAAGAGAATGAAAATACGATGGCAGGGTAAGAGAGGAATGTGCTGGAGAGATTTGGTGCAGACTACCACAAGTGCGCTGGCAGTTTATGCAAGGATGCTCCACGTGATACTGATTCACCTGGGCGGGAATGAGATGGTGTCCACCAAGTCTTTAGACTTAATCCTCCAGATACACACAGACAGTGCCAGATTTAAAGCCCTCTGGAGTGACACAGTCGTTATTTGGTCAGAAATGATACCTCGGCGGGTATGGAGGGGGGCGCAGTTGGGTGGGCATCGAGAAGGCAAGGCGAGAAGTTAACAGACATCCGTAAGATCATCCTCTCTTGTGGGGGGCTAACTGTGAAACATGGGGAATTCGAGGACAGGGGGCATACTTGGCACAGGAGTGACGGGGTGCACCTAACGGACGAGGGCCTCAATATTTTTATTAATAACATGCTCAGGCCTTTGAAAGCGATCAGCAGTCAGGGTGTAGGGTCAGCTTGGGGTGTGGGGCGCGTCCCCAAAAGTGGCGGAACTGTCAGGCCAGTAATCGTAGGGACACCGCGAATACCCGAAATGGAGCTCCATCCGATGCGGAGGGGCCGCCAGGTAACGGTCCCCCCTGAAAAGATTGTGCGGGCTGGAGGCGCCGACGCAGGCGCTGTACCCCTGGCACCAATCTTAGGCAGCTGGGCTCTATCCTATGCGGGTAGGCCCAGGCGGCTCTGATAAGGGACCTAGGGTGAGTGGATGATGGGGCCGTGGAGAGTGTCTCTCCTGGTGGACTGTAGATTAGGACGGGTGGAGGAGAGCTCCCCCCGCCGGAAGATACCGAGAATAGGGATGACAAAGGACTAAGATTATGGCTGACAGTTATTTTCAAGTATTGTTAAAAGAATAAAGCTGTGACCAATTTTTACTTCCACAAAGCTGTATCGTCTTAGTTTGTTAGGTGGGGTGTAAGTAATCCACGCGGTAGGTAGGCACACTAAGCCTTTAATGCAAGAAACAAGAAATCTGCTATTGAAAGAAAATGGTTGGTCACTTCTAGTGTTTGAAATATACCCAATGAACCCACCCAGAGGATGGAAAGCTTGTAACATTTCAACTACTTGCTGGTCCAATAAAAGGCAGCATACCACCTACTCCCTCTCCCTTCTTTGTTACTACATGGAAGAAAGGACTACCCACCGTTCTTTGCCTAAATCTGGACAGTGAAATTAAGGCACACATATATTGTTTACCGTCTTTAAAAATGGTCTGCAAAACAAGCTCTCAAGTAACAAAATACTTTTACAATGGGACAAAAAAAGTGTCATTGTAATTCTCTTATGTTAATCTGGTATGAAAAAGTCAACTAACCTGGCTGGATTTTTACCATGAGCTACGCTGCTTGCTTTTAAGGGTCTTAGACAAGGCTGCATGATAAACCTTAATGGTTTTGAACCTCACTACATTGCAGGGCAATATACTGCAGACTGTTAATTGACAGTTACAGGAAGACATGCAAAGTTAAAACTGTGTAGAAGGATCGTTATGACCGGCATCTGCATGGAGAGCACAGTATGACTTTCACCGCTGGTACATGAATTTGGAAGCTATCATCCCCATTATGGGAGGGGCCAGAGGAAGTGCTTACAGGAAACTGCCAGGTGAGCATATTGAAAATGGGCAAACACTCTTTGAAATGATATTAATCTAAGGGGGTTATTCCTTATTGGGGAGTTTCTGTGTTAGTGTTCCATTATGCACTATAGTAGTTTAATGAATAACCCCTCACAGTATTGAACTGTTGGAAATCCTACTGACAGGAAACCCCATTGAGTCAGATATTTAAGAGAAAGGTATCTTTTGAAGACTGCAGATGAAGATGTATATGGATCACAAGTAGACGTATATAAATATGTGAGCGTAATGCACGGCTACCCATTATATACTATTCTCACTCTGCATAATAAAATCCTTGTCACTTTGGAGCTGCTGCTGCTGCAAATTTGGCATTTGGTACCAGAAATGGAGGAGCTATTTGGAAATGAAGCATGAAAGGGAAGCACAATTATTTGGATAGATGTCACATATTTACTCATTGAAGATGATGGGCCAATATTACAGCATATTAACATATCAGGGAACGACATCAGCAAGAGACATCATGCATTGCATATAGTTCACTTTACCACATAAATCAACCAACATTGCTCCATCAGACTTAAATGCACACGTATAAGTTGATAGACGTCAGAGGTTAAGTGAAACCTTAAACAACCCACTTATAAATATATATAAAAATGGAACGTTTAGAGATGATTTCTGCTGTCAAGACGCATTTTCCTCCTCTAAACTTATAAACACATGATAATTCCAAAGCACATAAACTTGGCTCCCACCACTTCAACTGTGAACATACCCATCTTTTTCATTATAGCAAAGACTAAGAGGGGGGGGGGGGCAGGGAGAGAGAGAGAGAAGGAAAGGAACAATATAGCAAATGGCAGTGATGTTTTAGTTTATACTAGGTATGGTAACACACAAACTGTCAAAACTATGGAGTGAAAAAAGCTGTTATCAAGCAACTGTCAAGTGAGCCCCTTTGAGATTTGGAAATCTTGTGTTTATTGTAACTATTGCATATAACACAAAAGAAAGAACGACCCTCTTTTTTTTCTCCTTTTACAGTTAAATATCATGCACACACATCCCGGCTCCTCTCTTTATACTTAGAATTATGTTCCAAATAGGATTCTAAAATTGACAGGGTTGTTTTGCGAATTTAACAGGTTCTTTTGTGCAGCCATAGTTCAAATTTAAACTCAAGGTTTACTTCGCTGGACGGTGGCAACTGCATGAATAGGTTATGAATAATATTTGTCCCAGCACAAAGAAATTATTTCTAATGTGTACAAACGCCAGACAAAAACACAGCACTAGCCAAAAAAGTGGCACACTTTTGAATGTAGTTATTGTACATTGTGCCACCCGTGCGCCCGTAATTTGCAGCTATTATTTCAGAGAATTAGAGATTTAAATATAATGCAAGATAAACCGCTACGAAATATCCCTGTACACTCTAAGAGGAGCACTGCCATTTGTTAGCTACAGACTAATTGACATTTTCACAATCCCCTTAAATGCATATTACTTGATGTTTTGCTTTTGTTATTTTGTATATTGAACAATGTTTGCATATATCTATATTTAATTGCTAGGAAAGCCACTGCAGAATGGTAGTCCACTAAACCGCATTTGAGGCCATAACACTCCAATAACACAACTAGCAGTAATCATTTATATGGGGTATTTTGGGAGTTAAACAAAAGCAACAACTGCCTACTTCCATTTAACAAAGTTTTACAAGGTTATGTTGTTTATAATAAAGGAAGAGACCACACTACAACAGAATGAAAGTAGCCATTTTTCTGAGATGCTGGACACTGTGATGTTTCCAAAGGCAAAAAACCCACGCATGTATGTGCAACTATTTATATAGCGCTAAAACAGTGTATACAGCGATTTACATTACAATATAAGGTAAATAAATTACAAACAATGGGGATAAGCCCAACAACATGTAAATGCTGGCAAATGGCAGAAGGAGAGCCCCGAAAAGCTTACAATCTAAGTGGTATGTTTGGAGTCTTACAGACACAGTAGGAGTAAAAGTGCATCCAAACTGCGGTAAAGGACATCTGGAGTTTGTAGTAAAGGCGTAGAAAATGTTATGAGATGCTTCTTTTAAGAGGTGAATTTTCAGCTAGGCTTTGAATGTGAACAGTGTAGGTGCATGGCAAATAAGAGCCGTCCATAGGTAGGGAGAGATTAGTGAAAAGTTTTAAGACAGGAGAGGGCTGTAGAGGTAAAAGGTGCAAAGATGAGACAACCTTGGGTTGAGCATAAGAGTACTGTAATGAGAGTTCAGAGTTAAGCTACATGGAGGTGCAGAATGGTAGAGCTTTAAAATGAGAATTTTGTAGTATATACAGAAATTAGTAGGCAGAGAGTTCAGGTGGTTAGAAGCAGATCCGCCATCAAGAAGAGCAGAAGATGATTCGAGCAGCAGCATTTTGAATGGACTGTAAAGGAGAGAAGTGTGAGGCAGGGAGGCCCGATAAAAGAATGTTGCATTAATCAGTACAGGAGAGAACAAGAGAAGCATTAGTGTTTAAGTCGCAGTGGAAGGAAAGGGATGAGTCAAATTAAACCATGGGCAGCGTGATTGCAAGACAAGGTGGATAAAATTGTTGTTTTTTTTTACATTAATAGAGAATGGAACAATGGGGCCTGGTTTTGGGAGAGAATAGGAGGAGCTGTTTTAGCCATGTTAAACTTAAGGAGATGAAGGGCCATATAGGTTGAGATTGCTGATCGGCACTCAAATTTGTGACTGCACTACATGTGTAAGGTCAGGTGTACATAAATAAAGTTGCATTTTATTAGCAAACAGATGATTGCTGAATCCAAAAGAGTCAATTAGGCCACCCAACAAGAGAATATAGAGAAAACTAAGGGACCTGAAACCAAGCCTTGAGATATACCTAAAGAATGTTCCATAGAGGTCGAGGACGAGTTGGCATAAGAGATACTGAAGGAACGATGACAGAGGTAGGATTAATACAATGAGAGGGCAGTGAAACAAATTCCAAGAGTCAAAGCAGGACAGAATACATTTGTAGTGAAAGAAATCAGCAAGTGTGTGATTTCCTTCTGAGGTGTTCAGCGGAACGAGTGCCAGAACGCAGAAAGTGTGACTGTGTTTAGCCAGGGTTGTGGGTTAGAGTGCTGTTGTTATCAGCGTACAGGAAGAGTATAATGATCAAGCGAGGAGACAAGTACAATTTTGTAAATTGCGACATGGCTGTTTGGGTCTGTGGTAGTATAGAAAGCTTAGATTTTAGGCTGGATTCCAAGGACTGAGAAGGTCAATGGAATGCAGTTTGTGAGTATAGCAAGGAAAGACTACAGGTTGAGTGTCACAGGAGAACAGAGTATTACACTGGTATCGCAAGCACCAGACAGCACCAGGAGGGTAAATAAAAAGGTTTATTTCAGCCGGAGCCAACAGGTAGCAACATAAATGCAAAAAATAAATAAATCACAGCTCACCAAGACAGGGGGTTACTAGGGACTCATAGCTCACTAGGTGCTGCCGAAGTGAGCTTACCCAGGACGCCCCCACGACCCGTCCATCTGAGGGTATCCAAGTTACTCGGGATTGCCGCTTCTCGGTCACAATTCGTACTAAAGTCAGTCTCCAGTCACAAAGACATACAAAGTACAGCTGTGGAACTCTGATACATATCGGCTTACATAGAACCCCGGCCTCCATCTGAAATCATGAAAAAGCAGGTGCCGACAAATCAGCGAAGAGATTGTCTTCACTGAGCCAGAGACCAAGGGCTTGCCCGAGACGGACCAATCAGGACTGGGGGATGGTATAGTGCTGTAGGACAGCCCCAAGTGGCAGGGCCTAATGGAAAGGGAAATACAAACTGGTCAATAAGGAACAAGCCAACATGGCTAGGACCCAGGCATCGCTCCTGGTTTCAGCTCCTCACCACCTGCAGGGAGAGATGTCTCACTGCAGGGAAGGGGACAATACTCAAGCTTTGTTGTGTGTACTCTTCAAGCAGGTGGGCACGTTCCAGGCCAAATCCCTTTTGTATCTACACTGCACATGGCCATCTACTACCAATAGTCCTTGGATTCATTGTGTGCTAGCCTCTCTAAGTGAGTTACGGGCCCAGCAATCCCACAAAATACACACTGTAAGCACAAGATTGATAATAAACTGGCTGTTACAGATGGCTAACAAAATGTCATAACAGGAATGGCGCCATATTTGGCTGCACTCAGATGGCCATTTTGACCCGATAAATGGGTCACCGTCTTGACAAGTGGGGGCAACCAGTGGGCTTAACATTTAATATAGTGTCAGGTTGACCCGAAATGTCACAGTAAAACAGGGAAAATGAGAAGTTTAAGGTTAGAGAGCAGGAAAGGAGAAATTAAGGAAATCGAGAAATCGCATAAGGCATAGTTTTTCTTAAGGACGAGGTCAAGGAAATGTATGTCCTTGTGGGATATCAATGACAAAAAAAATACTTTGTTGCCTACTTACAGTTGCGACATTATGTGACTTGCTTGATGAGGGAACATCCATCCCAACTAGAACATACCTTGGAGTCAGGTTTGAGAGATCCATTCAAACGGGATACCACCTCTAAACTCTATACTGCCCTTGTGGAGACTTGTACGGTGGGTCTCTGGAACCCCTTTAGGCCTCAATTATACCAAAAACTGCAGAGCTGCAAAGCGATCCGGTGATGTCATCGTAGCTGTGCTACAAGTGCACATGCAGAAGAGATTTGTAGCGCTACTGCAGGGAGACATGGACAGTTCTTCACTTCCTGGTTTGTTGCAGATGCACTTTGATTGGCCATGCAAATCACGTGATGCGGCCATAGTGTGAAAAACAAAATCTCAAATCTCCTTAAGAGAATCGTTCTGCAGTACGTAGCGACTCTTACGTTGTGCTTGGTATGTGCACTCTTCATGGTTTGGTTTTATTTGTTTTTCATGCACGCTACATCACCGGATCGCTTTAAAGCTCTGCCTTTTTTGGAATAATGGCGGACTTCCCCGATCTGACAGATCAAGAAGTCCTGATCAGAGGCTATGGGATTGTTCGTTCCATTAGTTTAGGTGCCAATTAGAGGGAACTGCAGATTAAGATATTGAACCGGGCATTCCTCAACCCAGCACAAATGCCAACACAATTCTCTAAAAGGGTGTAGAAAGTGCAGCGGGAACGGTGCCAATCTCTCCCATTGCCTGTGGTACTTCAGAAAAATAAAGGCATTATGGTATAAAGCCTTAAGGTTTTTAAACAAGCTGCTAAATGGAAACCTTTCTTGGACACACTGCCACCCAACACATATAAAGAGGTTATGAGCCCCTTTAGATATTCAGACTGGGTGTCGACAGCACTGCTACACAGGTTTTAGGATAGATTAAAGGAACTATAGGGCGTTGCGAGTCTGCGGCGAGATGTGAGGACCTGCGGAGTGTTTTCTTACCTTTCTTTTCTCTCTCCCTCCACCCCCATCATCATTGTAATTTTTATCATTTATAGTTCAACATTTGGGAAGAAATAGAAAATGCTGCTAGTTTATGGTTGCTTGAATGTTCACTATGATTTGCGCATTTTATTCTATAACCATGCTCACAGAGACAGACAGACAGACAGACAGACAGACACACATACCCTAATACTCCAATTTACGGAAATGGTTTAATACTCTGGTCCAGTTCAATCTGAAAGATTATATTTTCCATAGATATGCAGGACAATTGGACACTACTGGAGAATACACTGGATCAAACCAGTGCTGCTTTTCCGACCGTGGATAAATTCTGAAACGTCTGAAAGCATTGGCCATCGGTAAAGCAATAACGGTCTAGACATAATAACCAGTTTTACAAAGTTCAGGGAAAAAGGAAAGATATATAGAAATACAACCCCAACATATTACTAAATTGAGTTAGCATTATCAGTGGTAAAAATATGCTCTATTTCCCATTATTTATGAAGCCCTGTTCTTTTCTTTCCTACCAATTACATCCCCTATCATTTTCCAAATCTACAAACTGTTTTCAATCAGCAGATTTCTTTATTATAGTGTGCAGCATGCTTGTTACTGCCTCCTTTCCTATATTGAATCCTTGATTGGACAAGCGGTTTTGAATTTAACATGGACTGTGATTGCACATATCAAATAAATTAAAGCTGGCAATCTCCCCTTTGAGACTCTCCTTTAGATGTAGTAGTGCTGAAGAACAACCTGAATGTATTTGCTTAGGGGCAAATGAAAGGGGAAGAAATGTAGACATGGAAACTCTCATTTACTGAAGTTTGAGGACTTCTCACCTGTTCAATATTCCGTGGCTGTAGAATTTCTGTGGCTACAATCACTACTAGCAAATTAGGGTTTGTTTAAAAAAATAAAAAAATAAAATTCAACTTCATTTTGGCCCAATCTGTAGACTTGATGTTAAGAGGGGAAGAATTAAATCGGAAGAACCAAGAACAATTGAGACTACACTGTAAAAAGAATTACTGGGGGATATTACACAGTTTGAGTCTTTAACCGGCTGTAATCAGCAATGTGGACTTCCGGAGTCACCCAAAATATTCTAGAAAGGAAGTTGAAATGCAATTAAGTGAAGGCTCTTCAATTTAAAATATCTATAGCTTTGGGTAAATATTTAAAGAAGTGCAAGATGTATTTAAGTGCTTTCTAAATGTAGGTCCAATAAACCGTGTACAGCACCACTAAGCATGAAATGTATGATATTGTTATGAGGATTCATGGTTGGATAAAATTATAATGCAGCAATTTCAATAATTCTTGCTTCAATTCTAAGTGACTGCTTGTAATTAACCCTGACCGGTCACTAAATGTTTATTTTGCCCAGGCAATAGTTACTGTCACTAATGTAACAATATATATATATATATATATATATATATATATATATATATATATATATATATATATATATATATACACAGTGGTTGACAAATCACCAAAAAATCTACTCGCCACTGGTTCATATAGACAGGTGCTAGTCTCAAATAATAGAAATACAACTTTTTGTATTACCATTCTCTCGTGCGGTAAAGAAAGACTGCACTCGGTTCAGTAATCATGAAAATCTGTATTGGGCATCTGAATAGAAAAGATAAATCACCCAATCCGACATTTCGGTCCTGGAATAGCACCCCCTTGAGAAAGGTATATATATTAATTAATATGCAGGGATCAACACAAATGCACTTGAGCGAGTGAATTTTGGCCGCTGTAAAGTCTTATTCCCGGCAGGGTTCGGCGTTTCCCGGCATTCTCTTGCATCTCTCCCTCGAACTCCAGTGTCTGCCCCTGCAACTCGTGTGAAAATGGCTGCAATGGCAAATGACGTCACATTGTTATGGCAACGCGGCAGCCATTTTCACACGAGCTGCAGGGGGAGCCACTGGAGTTTGAGGGAGTGATGCAGGAGAATGTCGTGAGACGCCGCACCACCCCGCCGGCGGCAAGACTCGCCAGTGGGGCAAGTGAGAGGGATGAGAGAGGGAGGGGGCGAGTGGCTTTTTTTCTAATTTTTCAAGCCCTGTTAATATGTATAACTAGGGTGGAGGCTGAGTCCATGCCCCCTGGACCCGAATGAGAATATTCAGTCTGCAAAGCATCAGGCATGCGGCTGGACAAGTTGTTTATAAATAAAAGTATTTTATAGGCAGGGAACAAATGAATCGCATGCAGTGGCCATAATTGTCAGGAGAACACAGCCAACATACATACAGTATAACAAACCTCGCTGCGCAAATGTTCCAGTCACTTGTTCAGTCCTGGAGACCCACGTGCTAACTAAAAGGGCTATTTTAGGTGCCGGTACAGCGTTGGAGCTTGTGTAGTGTTTTGTAATTGAAATGGTTGCAGGCCTGTAACTTTACAATAGGTGTCGTACCCAGGGCACTTAGAAAGGATACTGATGTCTTTGTAGGAGCAATCTCGCAGCTGATTTCTGGCTTTATAACTCACAACGTTGAACCACATCTTGCACAGGTTCTCTCTTCTTGCCATCCTGATTTAAATTTTTTTTTTTTAAGGCTTTGCAACTTTACTCTCTTGTTGACCAGGCTCCTCCTCCCTCTCAGCTCCGTCTTCCCTGCCTGTGTATCTCCACACTCCCATTGCGATGACGTCAGCTCATCAGGGTCCAATGGGCTTGTTCATTTCTTCTGCCCTCAGCCTTTGGCCTAAATGTATGTCCATCAATACACTTGACACTGGTAGGCAGAGCAGGTTACCTCCTTACTATCAACGGGGTGCAGCATGTATACATAAATGTATACTAAGGGGTGTTACACAAAATTATTATTTTGTCTAAGTAAAAATCTATTGCATGAATTTGGGCACTATTGTGAAGCCTGCTGTCTACAAGCACTTCTAAATCTTTCTCCATCAAGGATTCACCTAATTTTTTCCCATTTAATTTGTAAGTTGCCTGTTTATTCTTGTTTCCCAAATGCATAAGCCTACTGCATTAAACCTCATCTACCATGTACCTGCCAAGATTCTAGTCTATTCAAGACCTTCTGGCGAGAAATGACAGCCGGCTCTGATTTTACTACCTTACACAATTTAGAGTCATCATCAAACATGCTCTATATGCCAACGTCAAGGTCATTAATAAATAAATGGCAAAGGTCCCTGTACTGATCTTTGCTCCACTCATAACTTTAGCCCAACCTGAAAATGTTCCATTTACGACAACTCTGCTGTCTATTCTTCAACCAGTTTTCAATCCAAGTGCAAATATTTTTACTGAGTCCAATGCTTTATTTTGTACACTAACCTCCTGTGTGGCACCGCATCAAAAGCCTTTGCAAAATCTAAGTAGACCACATCAACTGTATTATTCTGGTCTAGATTCCTTCTTTCCTCTTCAAAGAAACTAATAAGGTTAGTTTGGCACAACCTATCCTTCGTAAATCCATGCTGACTATTACTAATCATTTTGTTATCCATTAGGTACGCCTGAATTTTATCCCGTGCTAAATGTTCAAGTAGTTTCCCCACTACTGATGTCAGTTTTACAGGTCTGTAATTCCCTGGTTGTCATCTAGATCACTTTTTCAATATAGGCACCACGTCTGCTATACACAAATCTTAAAATACTGAGCTTGTGGAAATAGAATCCATGAATATTAAATGCAATGGTATTGCCATTACTGAATTTGGCACCAGACGACATATTTTGCACTTCTAATGGTTAATGTGGCATACATTTTTTTTAACATCATCAATGTATGCTTCAACACGTCTTAATGCATTGAGAACTGCTGAGGTGTAGTCAGAATGAAATCCTTTTTCATAATCTACGAATCCTAAACCGAATGGTAGATTGTATTCATTAGGTCGGGAAATCGCTTCTTGTACAGTACATCTTATACGTGGTCCAAAATGATGCCCAGAGGAGGGGGATCTGCCCTGCATCGGTCCGCTGGTGCCCCGAGGCCTCCGTCGGAGCGGGGGAAGTTGTGGCGGCCATCTTGGAATGGCTCCGCAAGTAACCAAGTGAACTACAACACCCAGAAGCCTCAGGGTGGAGATAGGCAACATGGGCCGTCCCAGCCAATTAATAGCGAGCAGCCATTTTGTGGATCCAGATCTCCTACGCGGGACTAGGAGCCAGCATGGTTAGTCATCATGGAGCCAGCAGAGAGAACGGATGTGTCCAGGGAGCAAGTAAGCCCCAGGACTTGGCCAGAACTTTGCCCCAAGGCCCCAGTTAGGCTCCGATCCCTATTAAGAGTAGTATTGTAGGGAAGACCCTAGATAGGGACTCTCCCTCTTAGAGATCCACAACCCGCGCCGTCGGACAGACGTCCACGAAGTGACCTGCGGCCTTCAGACGAGACCACCACCTGTAAGGCATGAGGGGACTTTTACAGACCTTGCATCGTGGGACCACAGATTCAGCTCTGCTAACAGAGGGGCCCCCTAATTCCCTGGTCATAGCCAGGGTGTGCACCACACACCTCATGCAGGGTCGCGCTACAATTACACACTTTGGGGTGGGAATTGTTCTGTGGACACCGGGGTTCAAGGTGCCCAGGGCAACCTCAGAACTTTGGGGGAACACACAGGGGTACTGTGTTATTGTATTGTGTGTACTGTTTTATTTGCCATACTGTGGGACCACGGTAAAGACGAGTTATAGAATATCTGGTGTGATATTGTTTATTGCCGAGTATATTATTTCCTATGAGGAGTAATCCCGCTTACGCTGGAATCCTCATAGGTGGAGGTGCTGCACCGCAAGATATAGCACTTCAGGCTTCCCAGAAGCCGAGGCTTTGGCTTCCTGTGCGCGTAATCGCCCGCGGTTTCCCATAGGCATAGCGAAAGGGGGTTACAGATGTATCCACTGATAGTTCACGCTTGCTCTGTAGGCCGGCCGAAGTCCAGGGTCTGTTGCAACCGATTAGGGAGCATCTTCATAAAAATCTTGTAAGTGAGTGAAAGTAGACTGATTGGTCTTTAGTTCTTGAGGTCTTGGTCAAAGCCATGCCCTACAGCAGGGGTGCGCAAACTGGGGGGCACAAGATTTTCCTTGGGGGGCACGGGTCGTTGCAGAGGTCCTGCGCTCTTCCCCAAGGCATTTAATTTAATGCCGGGTGATCACGCTAGGCCTCTGCAACTCTCAATTTACCGGGATTCAGTGTGGTGACGCGTTGCCATGGCAACAGCGTCAAATGACGCCGTGGGGTCACGGCGTGACGTCACTTGACCCTGCGGCGTCACGCTGGAAAACAAGGTATGGGGGCGCGAGCACTGCTGGAGGAGCAGGTAGTGGGCACGCAGCACCAATAGTTTGCGCACCCCTGCCCTGCAGTATAAGGTGTTTTAGGTTCCCTTTACCACCTACGGCATTAAACGTGATGCGTGACAAATGTTCACTACACCTACAGTCACTCATAGTAAAATATCACACAATACGATTTAGTCATTGTTTAGGCTTGAAGTGCATGTTATTTAAGAATTGAGACCAAAATTGTATACCGAAATGACCATAAACATTTATCATGGTAACCCGCACATTCACATTCTAGACTGAGTCATATTATTTCACAAATCAGATAGGCAACGTATTATACACCAATTACACGTGACCTTTGGAGTTTCTCAAGGTACCGTCACAATCATGCATAAAAATATAATCTTCTGTAATGTGCAAGTGTATAGAATTAAATGAGGCTTGCAATGTAATCAGTGTGGCTGCCAGCTTTAATTTCAATTTCAAATCACCATGAGCCAAAAGTGCCACATATAATTAGATCAGTTGTTCTTAAAATAAATAATGAATGAAAAAGCTGAAAAGGTGCAAGCTCACCTGTCAACATACACTGTATGGGAAGCTAAAAATAAAAAAGTTGTTGATGCGCTCTTTAAAAAAAAAAAATAATAATTTTTATTGTTCAAGTTTCCTCTTTTTTTCCTCTATCCAAAATCAAAGTTTGTGGAATTTTATTTAGATTTTGTTTTCAATTTGTAATGAAAGAATTAACTTGCACAAAGCATCGCAACATACATTTAAATGGCAACTAACATTAAACGGTGCAAAATAAATAAAATACAAAAAGAAATAAGGCAACAACCGCTCACTGAAGTCAATGCAAATGAACGTATTCAAGTTTACATATTGAATGTGCACAAAACTGTTTCTTACCTGCTGTGTGTAGTCTCATCAGGGTAACCACAGTGTGAACATTTGAGCCTGGTGTCATCATGATAAACCCCAATGTACCACTACGGGTCTGAAACAAAGATTTTGCGCGCTTTCAATATGCAAACTTTTATAAATTAATTTGCATTGACTTCAATGTGTGGTGGTTGCCTTTTTCTTTTACTATTTAAGTATTTGGACTTTATTTGTGAGGAAAATCCTCTCTACCACAGGCACCTGACGTGTGAATTTTTTGTTGGTGGAAAACAAATGCGATTGTTAAAATAACATTATTTGCGTTCAGAGGGGCGAACAGCAAACTCTATGTAGCACTGCTTCCCCCCTCCCCCGCCAGGGAGATTTTGCCTAAGCTACAGGTACGTGTGGACATAACAAATAAGATGCTGCCATGCGCTCAAAGGCAGGTGGATAGAAGTACTCCGTAGAATCCTTGAAGATCGACAGTGGGGGTGGGGGGGGGGGGGGGAGAGAAAGGGGGAGTGTGAACAAGTAACAGCAGTTACTAAGACATGTGAATGTGCTCACAAAATCTTTTTATTTGCTATATGCAATACAGTGGAGGTTTCTTGTTGCCTTTATCACTCACCATAACTTAAAACGTGATGGTAAACCCTACAGTTTTGAAAATGCAAAGTCAGCAGTATAACCAACTTCACACTGATGATACCCATTAAGGTTGAAACATGTCTGTGAATGGTTTCACTGGCTTTGCATCTGATTTCATGCTGTGCTTTTAAAGCTGTGTTAACCTCGAGCCTTAACTTATATGGGCTCCATGTAACAATGGTTATTCAGACAAAAGGTGACACATTGTGTGCTCATTTGCATGTAATTTCCCAGAATCCCTTGCTGCAGTGGAAGCACTGTATGCTGGGGATAATGGTGAAAGGCAGGGTTGCAGACCTGCCTAAGACATGTGAATGTGCTCACAAGTGATCTTTTTATTTGCTATAACGTGTACAGTAATATATATATATATAGATATATATGTGTGTGTGTGTGTGTGTGTGTGTGTGTGTGTGTGTGTGTGTGTGTGTGTGTGTATATATACAGTTGGGTCCGGAGATAATTGGACACTGACACAATTTTCATAATTTTGGCTCTGTACGCCACCACAATGGATTTGAAATGAAACAACCCAGATGCAATAGAAGTGCAGACTTTCAGCTTGAATTCAAGGGGTTGAACAAAAATATCGTATGAACCGTTTAGGAATTGCAACCATTTTCATACACAGTCTCCTTATTTCAGGGGCTCAAATGTAACTGGACAAATTAACACAATCATAAATAAAATGTTAATTTTTTTTTTTTTTATAACTTGAAGTTTATTGTTTTTTGTTTGCAGTACATGGTATTACAATAAATTCTTTTGCATTAAATGTTCATTTTTAATACTTTGTCGAGAATTCTTTGCAGGCAATGACTGCTTAAAGTCTGTAACGCATGGACATCACCAAACGCTGGGTTTCCTCCTTTGTGATGCTTTGCCAGGCCTTTACTGCAGCTGTCTTCAGTTGTTGTTTGTTCGTGGGTCTTTCTGCCTTAAGTTTTGTCGTCAGCAAGTGAAATGCATGCTCGATCGGGTTGAGATCAGGTGATTGACTCGGCCATTGCAGAATATTCCACTTCTTT
Source organism: Ascaphus truei (assembly GCF_040206685.1). NCBI lineage: Eukaryota > Metazoa > Chordata > Amphibia > Anura > Ascaphidae > Ascaphus > Ascaphus truei. The sequence continues at coordinate 72,158,393 of NC_134485.1, read as the reverse complement.
GCCTTAAACAACTCCTGGGCTGCTTTCGCAGTATGTTTTGGGTCATTGTCCATCTGTAAAGTGAAGCGCCGTCCAATCAACGTCGCTGAATTTGGCTGAATCTGAGCAGACAATATATCCCTATACACTTCAGAATTCATCCGGCTGCTTCTGTCACATCATCAATAAACACTAGTGACCCAGTGCCATTGTAAGCCATGCATGCCCATGCCATCACACAGCCTTCTCCGTGTTTTACAGATGATGTGGTATGCTTCGGATCATGAGCCGTTCCAAGCCTTCTCCATACTTTTTTCTTCCCATCATTCTGGTACAGGTTGATCTTAGTTTCATCTGTCCAAAGAATGCTGTTCCAGAACTGGGCTGGCTTTTTTAGATATTGTTTGGCAAAGTCTAATCTGGCCTTTCTATTCTTGAGGCTTATGAATGGTTTGCACCTTGTGGTGAACCCTCTGTATTTGCTCTCGTGAAGTCTTCTCTTTATGGTAGACTTGGATAATGAAATGCCTACCTTCTGGAGTGTGTTCTTCACTTGGCAGGATGTTGTGAAGGGGTTATTCTTTACCATGGAAAGGATCCTACGATCATCCACCATTGTTGTCTTCCAGGCCTTTTTGTGTTGCAGAGTTCACCAGAGTGTTCTTTTTCTCTCAGAATGTACCAAAACTGTTGATTCGGACACTTCTAATGTTCCTGCTATCTCTCTGATGGATTTCCTTTTTTTTTTGTGCAGCCTAAGGATGCCCTGATTCCCTTGCATTGAGAGCTCCTTTGACCGCATGTTGTGGGTTCACAGCAACAGCTTCCAAATGTGAATGCCACACCTGGAATCAACTCCAGACCTTTTACCTGCTTAATTGATGATGAAATAACGAAGGAATTAGCCCACACCTGTCCATGAAACAGCTTTTGAGTCAATTGTCCAAATACTTTTGGTCCCTTGAAAAAGAGGGGGTTACATATGAAAGATGTAATTCCTAAACCCTTCCTCCAATTGGGATGTGAATACCCTCAAATTAAAGCTGATAGACTGCACTTTAAGCCTATAATCATTATTTAACTGTAACTTGAATTTATTTTGGTACACAGCCGAAATAACAAAACTTGTATCAGTGTCCAATTATTTCCGGACCTAACTATATATGTATATATGTGTGTGTGTGTGTGTGTGTAGCACCCTCCCCCCAAGGGAGATGTGGCAGCTACCTGGTGTTATGTGGTGCTAACCTGTAGGCATACAGTAGTCAAGAGTCTCCACTAGTGGTGTTTGGGAGTATTTACACACAACTCACAAAAGTACATAATCACAATATCGGAAAATACACACACAAATATACAAAACTATACAGCAAATGAGTAAAAGGGCAGACACCTGAACTCAACATTTCAGGGTACTAGAGGAGATCTGTTCTGTGTCAAACACTTCTCCTAGACCATCATTCCAGTGTTACATAAAGACCATTCGCGGATACCTTACTGACAGCCCTCTACTGTCATAATTACATGATATATGTATATAGTGCCTTTCTATTCCAAATTGTTAGTGCAGGAAAACATTTATGGGGCTCTGGACTGCAGGATACCCTGGTGAGAGGGAACAATATAATGGTTACTTATGATAGTACAGGTGAGGCAATGGGAGATAAAAGGATCGAAGCCAGATCACAGCATACTGAACCTGAGAAGCGAGAAAGGTTGCACAGGGCATAAATAGAAGGTAGAAACACTGGTTTAACACTTAGGTGCCATTATGCATCTTCATCAGGATTACAGAACGACAATTTATATAGACACTAATACACTCCGGAAACTAACAAATTCCAGTGCGTGATGGAATACAAACACCAAGAGGAGCATCCTTATGGATCAACTGTAAACACAACAAAATCCACTAAAGCTGAATAAACGGATTGTAATATACAGTCTATAGTTATTTGGAGAATATAATGCATGGTAAAAATCAGATAACACCACAAAGTTGAAACAACATACTGCAGCGATTCAAATTTTGTAAACTGCTTCTGCATGGAGATTCCAGTTTGTTGATTTAAATCGAATTCTACTAACAAAATGTGTCATTCTGTCTCCTGAAGCATAAACAAACACATTTTATATTGATAAAATGAGATGTGAAGACATGGCGATTTGAATAGTTTGTCCTGGGATACAATACAATGGCATTTAGAGCTCCACAGAGGTCAGGTGCAATATTAAACATCTAACATTTTACAACGAAAGAAACGACTTTTAGTCCTATTGTGTAAATAAAAGTAGTGCTGTGTCACTCATATTTGTATGTCTTGCTTTACTGCTCACTCATAGAGAAAATGTCTGTTTCGAGATAAGTGGAGATACTATGTTATGTTTTATGTCAAAATAATTACATAATTATATTCTCAGCTAAATTATTTAAGATGGGAAAACATTCTGATATGCATTTGACAGTTGGAATCTTGGCAGGCACAAATCAGCTTAACAATGAACTTCCATTAACGTTGCATAAATACGTGTATTTACTTCATTTAAAAACCATAAACGCATATATACATGCCACTGGTATAATTCCATATGTTAGTTAAAAGGTGGTCATTTGTAACATGAAACATTTTTGAACAATGCCTTTATTTCTAGCTTACCATATATTTATACTAATCCTATTTCTTTCCCCACTGATTTTCAACCAGTGCTTGCATGATCTTACCCAGAATCCTTTGCTTCTACGGAGTATGAATGTGTTGTAATGTGTGGATGCAGCATACAGTTGAGAAGGCTGTATATCTTATTCTATACAATTTAACCCTTTTAAACCTTTCAATAGCAGTATGACCAAGCATTTGAACTTGATGAGAAGTTGCAAGAAAGGGAGGTAATTAATTGCTTTAGGTCTCAAAAGGTGTTGCAAGAAGAAATTATTTTCCAGGTGAAACATTTCAAATGAAACTAGAAATAAAACAAAAATGTCCTCAATGTTTTTTTTTGTTTTTTTTGCAAATACTTCAATTTTTGTGAGATGGTACAATGCTCTTTTAGTTTAGTTGCAGGTTGTGTGCAGAACTCGTGTTGTCCATTAAAAGGTATCAGTCACAGCACACTTTAGGACAGACCTGTGAGGTTTCAAAAGCCCTGAACATTACAATTTCATACATTAAGAACACTCATGCTGGTTCACTGAAGTTATCACAGCCTGTAACAAATCTTTACTTCTAGTAGCCATATTGGTCCAGAAGTGCACAACACACCTTTATAATTTTTTTGTCTTTCCCCTCACAAAATTTAAAAGGTCTCTTTATCAATGTAAAGTAAAGTAAGTTTGGGCGCAATGCCCCGTTTTTGGTCTATTTCAAATATAACCGTGTTCGTTCCGTTTCTCATACGGCACATGGTTAAACAGAGAGGTTTATGTCACCTTAGACCTGGCAGAAGTTTTACCACCTCGTCGACTTAAAGGAAGGCAAAAACAAACAAAAAAAGGCTAGAAAAGGCTAGCTGGGTGTTGATCGTCAGTATCATCAATGACAATAACTCAGTCCCTTTCTCTTCTGTTATTGCAGTACTCGGAGTAATATTAAAAAGCTACAAAGGGTTATGGTCCAACCTCTTTTGGAGATATGGAGCTTAACTATTTTTGATCGGCAACATTTAACTTCGGCAAAGTTTGAAACACTTCATACTAATAACACTGGAAAGAATGGAAAAGCACAATGCACAATGAGTTATGGGAATTATCAACCCACATGTGGTTAGTTTTTTTTAGACTTTTAATCTTCAAAATGAGATAAATAATAGCATAACTATAGTAAAAAGACCTTAATTTACACAGAAAAAAGGGTAAGAGAACGAACAGCAAGATACAGCTGGGATATGTTACTGAAAAACCTTGGAAGCTAAATGTGATTTAAAAAGAAAAAAAACCCCATCAAATTAAGCCAGGCGAACATGAAAACAGAACTGAAGGGCATTAACAAGTATCCAAGGAATTATATCTCATGCTTTTAAATTTTTTAAATTATCACACGTCTGAAAAAATATCAAGTTTGTTAAATACCACAAAAAACAACATGGCATGCCAAAGTGATATTAACAGAATTTTAAGTTGGTACAAAATAAATTTAAGATGCTGCAATAGTCAAACAAAAACTCACCACCTCTTCCCCAAAACATATAGAAATTCTGCAAATGTGAATAAGAAAATAAAAAAAAAGTTATACAAAACTAAGCATCTGCAAAGGTTTTCGCTTAGCTACAGCATTATGTGAAATGCAAATATTTATAATTCACCAGGAGTCCTGCTAAATCTTCGACAGTAAAGGACTTATTTAAGATTTGAGTCATATACGGTGAAAGGAATGTGATCATCATTTAACATTTATATCACAAACAAACACTACATCAAAATGAATGGAAAGAATAAGGACTTAGCCGCTCAAAATTTCCTGGACTCAACTTGGCAAAAACAAATAAATAAATCACATCCAAACTTCTATGAAACAATGTTACCTGATAAGATTCTCAGCAGAAAAGTTAAAGCTCAGGGCTGAAATTATATTATCTATATATCTATCTATAAATACTCCACCAGAGTCGGGTGAAAGAGACAGCACTGCAAGGTTGAATATCAAAATGTGATCTTTATCGTCCAAAGCTCAGAAACCAACCTCTCTGTTACCTTACTCAGGGTAGTGTATGTGTGTATAATATACTGTGTGTATGTGTGTATGTGTGTATATATATATGGTGAGTAAAAAGTGACAAAAACCCTCCACAGCAAAGCAAATATGCAAATGTAAATACAACTGTATGCTCATCTGCATGTCTTAGGCAGGTCTACATGTGTGTGTGTGTGTATAACTATATATATATATATATATATATATATATATATATATATATATATATATATATATACATACACACACACACACACACACACACACACACACACACACACACACACACACACACACACGTAGACCTGCCTAAGACATGCAGATGAGCATACAGTTGTATTTACATTTGCATATTTGCTTTGCTGTGGAGGGTTTTTGTCACTTTTTACTCACCATAACTTAACTCAGTATGGTAAACCCCATCCTTTAGCTTCTTTGCATACCCAGTTAACCAACCCCACACTGATGAGACCCATTAAGGTCAAAACAGCTGTCTATGGGTGCCTTGGCCCTTTGGCTTAGATCAAGGCGATATGAATGCTCCTCTCGGCCTGCACAGCTATGACCAAATGCAGTACCATCCTATCTGGGGCTTCAGTAGGAAAGGTCTGTGGCAAGCATTTGGCCCTCTAGCTCATTGAGAGGTGGTGTCCAGACCCCGGACCACAGAACCCCTGAGCCTTCGGGCTAAGGGGGGATGGCATTCGAACAACCAGCCTTCGGGGCTGGGGTGCACCCGCACAACCCTCGAAAGAGGGGAGATGATGCGAACTCCCTTGCGGGCCTCGGGCCAGAGGGAGGAAGAGACGGATGTCCTGAATCCTAACGGAGGAAGGCATCAATGTCCCTGGAGACCTAGGCTTTCGGGCTGAAACCTTCAGGGAAACTGTGCACTGAGGGCGGGTCTGACTTTGGTTGGACAGTCCAAGGGCAAGCTCCCTATCCACTGAAGTGGACTGGGATCCGATGAGCGAGAGGGTATACCCTCTCGGGAGGATAAGAAAAAAAAAAAAAAAAAAGCTGTCTGTGGGTGGGTTTTCTGGGTATGCACCTTAACCCTGGTTGTGCTCAAAGCTGTGACCATGCAACAAGCTTAAGCCTATAGGGAACCATGTTAAAAATGTTTTTTGAAGCAAAAAGTGGCACTGAGTGCTCATTTGCATATCATTTCCCAGAATCCCTTGGTGCAGTGGAAGTGCTGTGTGATAATGCGGAAAGGCGGGGTTGCAGAACTGCCTAAGACATGCAGATGAGCATACAGTTGTATTCACACACACACACACACACACACACACACACACACACACACACACACACTATATATATATACTAGCTGAGAGACCCGGCGTTGCCCGGGATGTAATGTTCCGTTCCTCTCTCTCCTTCCCCCTCTCTCTGTTTGTCCCCCATTCACATCAATCCAGTCCCCCCCCTCCCTCCCTCCTTTACAGCTTCATGTAAGCGTGTGTGCGTCAGTCACTGTGTTGTTTGCTCGCGCGTCAGTGAGTCTGAGGCAGAAACACAAACACACCACAGACTGACTGACGCACACACAGTCAGTGTGTGCCTCAGTCAGTGTGTGCGTGCGTCAGTCAGGCTTTGTCGTGCGCGTCAGTCAGTGTGTGCGTGCGTGCGGCAGTCAGTCAGTGTGTGCGCGCGGGGCGTCAAAGGCAGGGGGGGCGTCAAAGGCAGGGGGGGGCGTCAAAGGGAGGGGG